>NC_134413.1:48970633-49270633 GCF_038048845.1 Mixophyes fleayi | reverse complement strand
TTCTCTATCATAAGTTAGAAAGTCCGTTGAAAAGGTATGTAGTTAATGTTATACCGAGTTCTTAATGAACAAATGACGGATGACACTGGATTGCACAGTTAAGACCCCCTAGTCAAGTAGGGGGAGGGATCATAGTTAAAGGAATACAGCCATTTTCCCATAGAGTCCAATCCAGCTGTCATTTTTTGCTGTAAAGATCTCCCTTTCTGCATGTACGTTTGTTTTCGAACCTTTGTATTCAAATCTTTGCATTCCTATTATTCATTGCTTTCTTATTCCTCATTCTTTACATCCATGCTAGTCTCTCTCTCTCTCTCTCTCTCTCTCTGCTCTGGTAGAGATAAAATCAGACACAGTCTCATCAATGGGGCTAAGACATATTTTTTTACATAAGACAAATTCAGGGATACACACACTGTATTGACATGAGTTACAGAAACAGTCAGGGGTTTTGTTTTCATGTGTATAGAAACTGCTGATTTTAAGCAGAAAGGTTCTGTTGTGGAAATACGATTCATGTTTTATAGATTGCATATCTGTTTTTGTTTTTATTGTTTTTGTTTTGGTTCGTGCCTCCTCTACAAAAATGTGCCTTTATATGGATGCACAAAGGGTGGGGAGTACAGGAGGACAGAAGAATGCTAGAGGTTAAGCATACAGATATGCATCTCTGTATAGAACATTGGAGTAGGATTTGTGCCACAAGATACGACATAATGTGAAACCCTAGAAAATGTAGAATTTTCGTGTTTTATATTTTTTCACTGTTAGACAGACATGTACTGGGTACTGTTATATTTGAAGAAAGTGTTATAGAAATAGACCCCTTTGTCTTTCTCACTTAGTCAAGTAGCTGAATGTGAGGTACTGAGAAGGGCATGTGAGTTGGCAGAGGGAAAATCGATTGATATACATTGGTCTTCAGCATTTTTCTAGTCTAGGGGGCGATGTTGAGGTGACTAAGAAATCTTTTTATAGCAATACCAGCACATGATTAGGACACTACACAGATGACTTTATACAGTGACACAGTTACCCACTGAAGTAGCTGCTAGTAAAGTCCACGCTTACACACACGACCATACATGGCTGTCACACCAGGGCGAAGATAGCTGTCAAATAGACAGCAGGGTTTTATGTGACAGCTAACAAATCTATGTTTTGTTTTGTTTTTAGTTGTATTGGTTTAGTTTTAAAATGTGAACACACACACATGCACGCATACACATATTGGTTAATATATGAAGATTTGTGTTACCTGAAGAATTAACTGTCTGGAAGGTGAAGAGATGTGGTGAGGAGTCTGGTGGACTCTGGAGAGATGGACAAGGTAGACCAGTAGCTCCCAGAGTGTATCTCCCAGTCCCAGAGGAGGCAGCAAATGGTCTGGCTCAGCTGGGTACAGAAGGTATGTGCAAGCTGGTAAGAGTATATTGGGGTGCACCAGATATTTCGTCTCAAGCTAGTAGGACAGCAACGTCCTATCTTTATTAAGAGAATGTCAGGAAAATTATACCAATAGAGCCATCCCATATCCCTCCTGTTGATGGGTTTTCCTCCAGGTAAAACAAATACACGTCATCCAATTACCACCATGCAGGATCCTCAAGTATACACTGGTGTACCAATGAAATATGTCTGGGTAAAGGTAGATTGAAATGTGTCTAATGTATTACTGTGTCATACTCAAAGCTTTTGCTTTTCAATGTGATAGTCCTAGAGTTATAATAGATGATAGGGGTATTCATGTTATTAATAACAGATGTATAATGTATGAGTGGTGGTAACAAATCACATACTTTCAATTAGCCATAAACCAGTGTGAACTTAAAGTAACGGTACTCAGTAGAACGATTTGAATAGAATAAGAGTTGGAACTTGATTGATGTGACTTCGTATGGCTTCGGCCACTAGTCCTGTCCCGCTACCAAAAGATCACTCCTGGGCAGACTCTTAACCTGTCAGTTTTTGAAATGTTCTTGACCCCTCGTGAGATGAGATTGTAACTGGGAGGCTAGGTTAGACCTTCAGAGAAGGTAAATAGTGAAACAGCAACCGAGAACGTCCAAAACACTGTTTCCTGAAAAGTCACACTAACTGTCAGGATGTTGGATCGGAAGAGTAAGTTGTGGAGCAATAATTTCTTAGGCTCAGGTTATTTGACAGACAGGTACCAGGTGTAGGCTACCAGCATCATGGCTTCAAGGGTAGCAGAGACACACTGGTGCCCATTCCACCCACTGCAGAGGGGCCAACACTCAGAGAAGGGTCCAAGGGCACTCATGAGTGTTCTGGAAGGCCTCGATAGCAGTTAGCAGCACCTGAGCCAAAGGCTAAGACAGTAGTCCAGCATGAAGTTGTAGTTTACCTATTTTGTGTTCTCTCATTTCATTCTCTTCTCAGGACGGTCAATTCTTTTAATTATTAGCAGGTGACAGAGGCTGGTTCAGGTAATGATGTTGAGGAATTGGGGATGACGGAGAAGTTAGTAGCATAATCGATCCAGCCAATTACTCTATTCAATTCAGGGATAAAGGAAAATTTGGAATCCCTGGAGCTTGGAGAAAGTGCGAGGGGCTATTGTCTGAGTAGCATTACGTCCGTAAGTACGGTGACCCCATAGAAAAAAAAAGGTACACCCAGCAATGCCAGTCCAGTAATATTTGGACTGGAGCAGGCATCCTTGAGAATGATTATCATTCTTGGGAGGGTAAGGTTTTAGACCAAAAAAAGTGCTGGGCGTGCTCTCACATGCCTCAGTGATTATATCAAGTAGGATTAGTTCTCTTTCCACTAAATATTCCTGAGGTACCCAAATTATGGGTGAGAGGCCACTAGGAAAAAAATACAACACCTAGGTCCCTTAGTATGGAGTCTGCCAATATTAAACCAGAGTATTGGGAGACTGGGAAGAACGAACAGACAATAGCCTGCCCACAAGTGTTGATGAAAAGAACTGATGACATTATTAGAAGAGTGCATATTAACGCGAGCTGAAGGAGATTGTATATGACATTATTGATAGACATAGGAGGATGCTATTAATGAACATGAAGGGGTAAATGTATCAAACTGCGAGTTTGCAACTCCAGCGATTTTCTCGGGAGAGTTGAAACTCGCCGATGTATGAAGCTGAGTTTTCATACAAAATTGCCAGAGTTCTGCTTCTGTCAAAATCGCTACTTGCAAAATCGCCAGAGATCAAACTCACCACTGTTTGCCACTGCAGTTATACAAGTCTACAATGTATGAAGCTGTGAGTTAGCAAACTCAGGAGAGTTTGCTTCTAAACACGCCAGATACAACACGCTGCTTGATAGCAGCGTGTTGTACAAACACATCACTGTTACACTGCCGTGGCAGTGTTAAAAAGTTAAAGAACAGATAAAAGTTTAAAAACTTCACTTTACCAGCACTAGGCAAACCAGCCAGGGTTGGCAGCACTATAGCAGGGGGACGCGCGGCAGGGGTCCTCCTGCCATAATGACTAACCAACCCTAGACTGTTCAGCGCTGGGCTGGATTCCCTAGGGAGTGGGGTCTGCTGAAAAAAACGAGCGGGCCCCCCCTAGAAAGAACCAGCCCAGTGCTGATAGCACTAGGTCTCTTCCTACTACCCCTGGGCTGTGGGTAGTAGGGTAATACGGCGGTAAATAGTGAAGAAAACAAACTGACACCAATTTTGTTTGTGGAACTACAAGTCCCAGCCAGCCAGGTTGCCAAAAACAGTGTGGCCATGCTGGTGCTTGTATAACTACAAGCACCAGCATACCCACGGCAGCCAGGGCATGTTGGCACTTGGAGAACCACAAGTGCCAACATGCCCTGACATCCCTGGCTTGCTGGGCCCTGTAGTTCCACAAAGAAAAAAGTTAACAAAACCACAAGTCCCTCATAAAAACCACATATATTTAATAAAAATAAAAACCCCACAATAAATACACTACCCACCCTCTTTTTTACCACATCTATTTAATAAAAATAAAAAAACCCAAATACTTACTAATGATGTCTTCTTTCTTCTTACCAAGGTCCTGGCTTGCCCCAGTCCTTTAATATTTATACCTCCATCCCCAGCCATTTTATACCTCCATAAACGATTGTTGAAAAACCGGAACACTTCGCCCAGAAGGGGCCCATATTTGTACATCCCGAATCTTTGTGCTTGATTAAAGAAAAATAAAAAAAGTCTTCAGACGCCGCAAACACCTCCTACCCAGTAGGAGGTCCGTTTCGCAATGATCTTACGTTGTTTGTGTAAGTTCAAAGTACTGTATTATGGGATTTTCCCACGCTAGTGGGCAAATCACCTATTACTGTATTTAGCGCTTACGCAATTAACGTAGCGCATTGCGCATGCGCTACGCTACTTGCGTAAGCTGTAATACAGAAAATACAGCTTGCGCGATTTGCCGCGATTTCAACACGCTGGCAAACTCGCAGTTTGATACATTTACCCCGAAGTGTTTAAATGTATTCTGAGCTTAAAGACATGCGTTGGACAGATGAACCTGTTAAACTTAAAGAACTGTAGTAGAGTATTCTGTATAACTGATACATGTTCTGTTGTACTCTGTACCTTTCCGAATAATGTATTACGTGTTTTATTGCACCCTTGAAGGGCATACAAATTGTTATCTCCAAGCTCCAGAAATATACGGTCTATGTTAAAAGAAGAAATTGTTTTGAGGATTAAGACTCTCTATTATGATAACTTGTTTAGAGCTATAAACAGCGTGGTCATACACCAAGGGGAATTTGTATTACATAACAATGAAACGTGGTACTGAGATCCTGCATATAACATCTTTAAGGTGATAGTTTATTGTACTATCAAAGGGTGGACTTTCGAAGTCATATAATTGAATGAACGAAAGTATATTGGTTAATATTGTTTTGCCGTGCGATTGCGATCCGTACGACCACGTAACACGTGGCATGGTGCGATCGCACGGTAAAATACGCACGCACACACTCACATTACAACATTTAGTTATTTATATAATTCATATTCATATTGGTTCCGTTACACTGTAATTTATGAGCAGATAGTATTTGGTTTACTATTAGTTTATATAATATGATTATATGTACATTTTAGTGTTATTAAAGGTTTAGGTTATAGGAAAGGTGTCATGTCTGATATCATATTGATCCCCTATTCATCAGCAGCTGTCCGGTGCAGTCGACGAAGAGATCGCACATTGCATACTTTAGTTATTGATATTAGGGAATAAACCTTTGTATGATGCTGGCTATGAAAGGAGCAGACCCTCTGGAGAGACGACCCCCACCTTTGGATTCCTTAGATTGAATCAGCCTATGACCTGTTTACCCTGGAGCCACCCTTTGTCTGGACCTATAGAAGCAAGCTACGCCATCTCTATTGTTCACTGTGTAACACTGTACTGTATATAATCATAGCTGCACCCCCATGGCCCTCAGTCAACTCTGACACAGTATTCTAAACAGATATACTGTCCATTGGGTCCCGTGGATGCGCAGCGAATGCATGCAATAAGAGCGCGGTATGTATGTAACTTTTGGTATTGGCTGTACTGTACTGTATCATAATATAATAATGTATTGAATTGTCGACTATTTACATCTGCTAAAATAAATCACTTTGTGCGTTAGAAACACAATACAATCGATTGGGCAATGCTTATTTGAAAACGATAGAATTACTTTAATAGCACAAGTTCCCAATACCATGTTGTAGTGGAAGTAATTTATGTTTCTTGGAAAACATAAATGTTTGATCGCAGAACAGATCGATCTGGGACAGAAAATCCCCTTTGGATCGCCGACAAGGTTTTGACACAACCTTGATATTTGGTTTATTGTTGTTACTATTTTTTTTAGAATTTTTTAAATGTATGTTTGCATACCAGAGTCTAAATAACTAACATAGCATTTTTTTTATTAAATCATTGCTTGTGATTATTGGACATTTCCATTTATTTAAATAAGATTAACATAGCTCATATAACTCTAATGAGCAAACAATATGCTTTAGGATAGTCCTATGTAATAACATCCTTGTCCAGGGGCTGGAGGACAGATGAGCATCTGTCTCCCGGGCCGGTCCCATAGTGGGCTACCTTGAGCTGGATCACTGGGCCACCAGCATTTGTTTTCCTTTAAAATAGGCTGCTGAGTCCACTCTTGCCCCCCGGGCTAAAATTTGCCAGCCCTCCCCTGTCCTTGTCTGTAATTAGATACTTCATTTCTTAGAGGTCATAGACCTCCTACATCCTTTTCTGATAGTCTGGAATAATTAGTCGGGCTTGTATCTATATCCATTTTTTTATATACCCCACATTATGCTTTCACTTATCTGTATGGTTTAGATTACTGTCAGATAGAGAACATGCTGTTTTGTGCAAACTTTGGCCAGAATTGGGCTGAGGGGAATACTAATTGATCTGATTAATTTAATTTTGAAATAATTCATATGAGTATTCATACAAATAAGTTAAGTCTGTAATAAGATTTATTTGCTGATAAGGAGTTGCAGAAATCTGAGATGACGTCTAATATCCATAATAACTAACATTTGGGAATGTGTAATTTCTTATAATACACAAGACTTCCTATGGAATGAAAGTGATCCCAACAATGACAATATATATATTCATTTTTATATCATTAACTTTTGGTGCCTCTTGTGTTATTATGCAGTGTAGGCTTCCTATCCCACCCAACCACATATTGCTGTCTGAATGATTCCATTACTAAATTGTAAAGTTACTATAATGCATTCTTTTCTTAATACATTCTATATTAGCTATTTGAAATATCCTCTGAAAACTAATAAAGATTCCAAGCTATTTTACAGTGCTTTGTTTATTATGTGAAAATGTCACTTACAGTTTTTTACTTGGTTTGGAATGGTGTATAAAGAAAGGAGGTTATTATATCTGTGTTGTTTCCTTCTTTCCGCTGTATTCCACCAGTACCTGGGGTGCCACACTCCTTACATGCTTTTGGAGCCTGGAAAGTCAGCCAAAGGTTACTTTTATTAGCACCACATGCCTCTCTCACCGCCCAGTAATTTCGTGGCCTCAGGAAACTCTGGAATTTCCTCTGCCCTGCGGTGAGACTTTACACTGTCCTTTAGAAGAGGAAAGTCTTCAAGAAAACATATATGGCTCTCAGACATGGAAGCAAGTGATGGAAAACCTCTATAGTGCATACTGTGTTCTCTTCTTGTAAACCAATAGCAAAAAATGTATTGCACTTAAGTAAAATAAATAAGTCTGGTCTACTCACAGAAGTATATTAAAACATAAAGTATTTTATGAGCACGTTGCATACATAAATCATTTACATGCTGTATTAGGAACATCGCTTTCAAAAACATTATGCCACCTACTCTCCTTGAAATTTTCAAGATCTTCTCACAAGAATAGTAGTACACATTTGAATTTACAATAATTATAATTACCCTTGCAATCATTGATTATCCTGTATCAGTGTAATAGCATAAGAGGTTGGTTTAAAAATAAGGGAACTGAGTCTAGGAACCAACATATGTACTTGGGTCGAAAACTTGTTGGAGAATAGGGAACAGAGAGTTGTGATAAATGGAACACTTTCTAAATGGTCAAAAGCTTTAAGTGGTGTAACTCAAGGTTCCATGCTGGGGCCACTGCTTTTTAATATATTTATTAATGACCTTGGTGATGGTTTAGAGAGCAAAGTTTCCATTTTTGCAGATGACACTAAATTCTGTAAGGTAATAAAATGAAAGTAAGATGTAGTTTCTCTACAGAGGGACTTGAATAAACTGTAGGATTGTTTGGCTAAATGGCAGATGAAGTTTAACATAGATAAATGTAAGGGTATGGCATCAAAAACAAGCATGCAATATATAAATTAAAAGGGCTAAATTTAGGAGAATCTATAATGGAAAAGGATTTGGGAGTTCTCGTAGACAGTAGACTTAGCAATAGTGCTCAATGTTAAGCAGCAGCTGCAAGGGCAAATAAAGTATTGTCATGCAAAAAAAGGAGCATGGATGCAAGGGAAGACAGTGTAATTTTGCGACTATATAAATTATTGGTAAGACCTCATCTTGAATACGGAGTACAGTTCTGGGCACCACACTATAAAAAAGACATTTTGGAACTAGAAAGGGTTCAGAGAAGGGCGACAAAATTGATAAAGTACAAATAAAAAGCAAGAGAGAACAGAAATGATCAAATAGGGCACTCAAATGGACCAGAAAATATCTGAAAATTACTGTTAAATATATCTTTATTGAATAAACTTGTCATAAAAATTCTAATAGCGAAATATTAAAAAGTGTATATGAAATGCAATTGAAGAAAAAATAAACTGATAAAATAGACAATACGAATTGTCAGGCCGCGTCACTGCTTTGAATCATATTGGTACCATATATTAGGCCATGAATACGTGTCCTAAATAATCAATATAATTATTTTGATTGAAATCCTCGTATACTAGGGATATACCTTCTTTTGGTTATCTACTATGATAGACCCTTCACTGAGGGATTCTAAATACTCTTTATGAGCTATAGAGATAATGAGTGCTGTTTATTCATGATACATAAGCAGCATATCATTGATAAATTGATAAAGTGTAAAGTGTATGGGGTCATTAAGTTATGAGAAAAGGTTAGCTAGCTTAGGCATGTTTACTTTAGAAAAGAGGCGTCTAAGAGGGGATATGATTGCTATGTACAAATACATTAAGGGTCCATACATAGAACTTTAATGGGAACTTTTTACCAAAAAGATTGTACCCAGGACATACGGTCACTGGCTAAAGGTAGAGGAGAGAAAGTTTCAGAACCAATAAAGTAAGGCTTCTTTACAGTAAAGGGAGTCAATATATGGAATTCACTGCTAGGGAAGGCTGTTATGACAGATTCAATTGATATGTTTAAGAAAGGGTTAGACAAATTTTAAGCGGAAAAGGGTATCCAGGGTTACGACCATTAATTAAAATGAAGGATAGTTATGGATCAAGGGAGAAATAGAACTACAATATTGGGTCAGGAGGGATTTTTTTCCTGATGGAAATAATTTGCTTCATCTGGATAGATTTCAAATATAAGTGAGGGATCGCAGGAGATCCAAAATAGGGTGTACTTGATGGACTGGTGTCTGTTTTAAACCTCATCAACTATGTATCTTATTGATAATGACCACTACTTGGTTTAGCTTGAAGTCCATTTACATGAACTATAAAGCTTATTGTTTTAATACTATATAAATAACATTCTTGTGCTAACCAGAGTCGGAATGAGAGTAAGATAAGTAAGATACTGGTTTGTGCTCCTTTCATCTCCACAAAAATGCATTTTCTAGATAAACTGGCAATATATTCATCTTCTCCAATCCAGCAACCTCCTTCTGGACAGATGGTTCTCTCAGTCTGAGTTTTCAGTATATTAATTAGTGTCAGCATAGGTAATTGTTAATTATACAAGCATCACTGCAAAGACTCAACAAAGTTGCTTCCACTTGTGCGGTTATTTCAATTCTCCCACTTAACACGAACCGCTGTTTCAGGTGAACAAGGTGGGAGACATACAGTTGGAGGACAGGGTGACATAAATAGGCAGTATACTGGCAGTAATCCAATCCCGCACCCGCACTCCTGGGACCGACCTCAGACTCCAACACTCAGACAGCTCGTATCTGCACATCCCATCCTCTACCAAGTCAAGTAGGGCCAAGACAATTAACAAAAATATAGTTTGGGTGTATAGATAAATCATTAATACACCCCACCCCCAAATAACATTAATATACCTCACCAGCCAGAAAACATTAATACACCCCCCCCCAAAGGCTCTTACCTATTCATGAAGAAACCAGTCAGTGTGCAGAGCAGAGGAGAGAAGTTGCTGTTCTGGGGGAGGAGCCAGCCCCCAGGAAGCAGAGCAATAGTGGTGCTAGGGTCAACAAAGATAATACCCATAATGTGAATCTCCTGCTAGCCAATCTAGGCCTCTTCCACTCGGTTGCCTAATGGGTGCTATTGGCAGTTTGATATAAAGGGAGAAAACACCCATTTTCACCAGAGATAAAGCTTTATGCCCTTTAATAAAAATAATGGAAAAGGTTATTTAACAAGGCTTGAGGTTGTTCAAGTAATCCTTGTTCTGTTATTACCAGCTTAAGAAAAAAACATAATAAAAATTGCTTTAGTCTTAAAATAAAACTTTTGTCAACGGCAATTTTTTAAAATATTTTAATCTATTTGTTTACAATTTCGCTTTTTTTATTAATTTTTTGAAATTAGTAGAACTGAAAGACCAAGCCCACGCATATGTGAACCAGCTTGCCGGGTCACGCATGAATATATCCTCTCAGACTCAAGGTCGGCAGAACATGGTAAGCGGGGTAAGCGAGGCGGGGGGATGCAAAAGACTGAGGGGCGCTCCCCCCGTCTGCCATCCCCGCTTGACCGCCAGCACATTAAACAATAAAAATAAATTAGAAACATAACTCCGGCGGCGCCGGTGCCCTCCTCCCCTCCTCTCCGCTCCCTTCTCACTGACAGTGTCTGGCGTGACGTCATCACGTCCCGACACTGGCAGTGAAGAGCGGCGCAGAGAGGAGCAGCACACAGAGCCAGAATGAACAGAAGATGACAAAAGAAAAAAAGAGAGGAGAAGAGAAGAGAAGGGAAGAGAAGGGAAGGGAAGAAGGTCATAGAAAAGTAAGTAAATAACGAAGGGTGACAGTAATGGGGAAAAAGTAGGGGGACATTAAATGTGGAAAAAGAAGGGGGACAGTATGTGGGGAAAAAGGAGGGGGACAGTATATGGAGAAAGGAGGGGGACAGTAATGTGGAAAAAGGAGCGGGACAGTAATGTGGAAAAAGGAGGGGGACAGTAATGTTCAGGAAGGAGGGGGACAGTATTGTGGAAAAAGGAGGGGGACAGTAATGTGGAAAAAGGAGGGGGGACAGTAATGTTCAAGAAGTAGGGGGACAGTAATGTTCAGGAAGAAGGGGGACAGTAATGTGGAAAAAGTAGGGGGACAGTAATGTTCAAGAAGGAGGGGGACAGTAATGTGGAAAAAAGTAGAGGGACAGTAATGTTCAAGAAGGAGGGGGACAGTATGTGGAAAAAGGAGGGGGGCAGCAATGTTCAAGAAGGAGAGGGGCAGTAATGTGGAAAAGGAGGGGGACAGTAATGTTCAAGAAGGAGAGGGACAGTAATGTGGAAAAGGAGGGGGACAGTAATGTTCAAGAAAGAGGGGGACAGTAATGTGGAAAAGGAGGGTGACAATAATGTGGATAAAGGAGGGGGACAGTAATGTTCAAGAAGGAGGGGGATAGTAATGTGGAAATAGGAGGGGGACAGTATGTGGATAAAGGAGGGGGCAGTAATGTTCAAAAAGGAGGGGGATAGTAATGTGGAATAAGCATGGGGACAGCAACATTGATGAAGGAGGGAGACAGCAGTGTGGATAAGAAGGCGGCAGCAGTGGTATGAAGAGAGGGTACAGTGTGATGTAGGAGAGGGCACAGTGTAATAAAGGTGCACAGTGTGATGATGAAGGGGCACAGTGGGAGCAAAAGGGGGCACAGTGTAATGAAGAGGGTGCACAGTGTGATGAAGGAGGGGGCACAACCAAACTAATTTGCTAAAAATGTTAAATCTTATTATGAAGAATACATATTCTTAATTTATATTATTCACATAACAATTCATGTTTGCTGTTTAATGTATTTATTTGTATTACTGTCTTTAGTAAAGTGTATTATATGATTTGTATTAAAAGAAAAAGCATTATTGAATGAACAAATAATTTATAAAAGAGGAGGGCGTAAAATTATTTTTGCAGGGGGTTGCCAGACATGCTAGCACCGGCCCTGGTCAGAGTAACCCGGCGAAGCAGTAAATTAACCTTTACTACTCTGTTCATGTATCGCTCAGCTGCCTTGGCGAATTTTAATAATAAATGATGACGCTAGTGGTTTATCTGTCTCTGTGAGAAGCAGCGATAGAAAGTCAGCCCTATCGCCAGATATTAATATATAGCTCCATGATGTTTCACACATAGTCATAGGATACTTGATTACATTATATTGATTCCTTGGGGAATTTACTGCCCATCTGTGACACCAGACCTCTCCAAATAAGCATTCCAAGCCAGTTTTTAAAGAAGAAAAACATACAGCACTCTCCTATATACCTTGTCAGACTATTATGTTATTAATATGTTTGTTTATCCCATGGGGTCGCTTGGTTATAAATATATTTTATGACCTTTATTACGTGAAAGTAAAAAACATTTTCTTTGTTGGTTCTTCCGTGGCGCAACTTGGGGTGCCTGTAGGGGAAGAGAATCGGGGGGAAAGGGGGGAGGGAAGATATAGGGTCGTATGCAACGGACAATATTCTTGGTATGCTGGAATTCAGCGAATGACTATAGCTCAATTGCGGAGTTAAACGGTTACAGCTCTTTTGCTTCCTCTGTATACAGTCCTTTTGCGATGTATATTGATTGTGCTATTGGGGGGCAGATAGTGTTTATAGCTTAATGTTTATAGCTCAATGATTATAGCTCATGGTTTTTGTTATAGTGGGTGGTATCAGTAATTGGATTCCCCTTTAAAGGGGATTTAAAGTTTATGCTCTTGTTTTTAGCTCTGTCTGTTGAAAGATTATTTTGTTTATAGCTCGTGTAAATTGTCTGCCAAAAAGGCAGGGTATGTTTTTGTGTCTGTGCGGTGGTATATTTTTTTGTATCTCTTTGCTGGTATTAATAATTATTTTGTGTGGTACTTGAAGTGTCTGTGTGTGGTATTGAATAGGGAAATGTAAAGGATAGTGCTGATATGGGATGTTAAATGTGGGGTGCGCTCCGGTCTTTTACGATTTTGCTGTTATAAGAGGGTATGTTTTTGTGTCTGTGCGGTGGTATATTTTTTTGTATCTCTTTGCTGGTATTAATAATTATTTTGTGTGGTACTTGAAGTGTCTGTGTGTGGTATTTAATGGGGAAATGTAAAGGATACTGCTGATATGGGATGTTAAATGTGGGGTGCGCTCCGGTCTTTTACGATTTTGCTGTTATAAGAGCAGTTGTTTGTGAAATAGGTCTCCCTCCTCTATTGAGGGTCTGTGAAAACCTACAGGAAGCGGAATGCCTGAAACACCCGTCACAGCAGCAAGACCACCAAAATAAAAAAGACAAGCGCAGACATCAAAGGTAAACCCAGCAAAAAGGGTCTCTACTACCTCCATTCAAAGTAAAAAACTTGCCAATCTTTTAAGGCCTTGCAGCGGTTGGAGAACTGCATAAGAACATATAGGTTTTGTTGAGACAGAGCAACCCAATTCTGGAATGTCAGACACCGGACACTTACCAGGGTCGGGCCTGTAGTTCTGGATCCCCCCATTATTACCAACGGGCAGAATGCAATGTCCTGTGTTCCAGCTCCAGTGTTATCTGTGTATTTACTGCTGTTCCTGCTCAAACATAATTCCTATACTTACCTGGGTGCTCCAGCAGTCCTCATCCAGCACCTCATACCTCTGAACTTACTGCATCCGGGGTCGTGACCTGTGTGGTGCTAGCAGACATACCTTATTGCGTTGGTCACTGGTGAAAACTTATGTCACGCTAGTCTCTGTTGCCGGTAGCTCCAAACCAGACTGATTGCATTGGATCCACTAAATTCCCATGTGCTTCTGAGAATAAGACCTGGCACCAATGGATCCAGTGGGTAACACATCTCCCAAAGATCTGCTTCAGCATCTACTCAGAAGACTGGAAGAGTAGGAAGCAATTGAAGACCAGTTGCTGCAATGCCTTCAAGGTCTCTCTTCCTGGATCAACCAGCTCCAGAACCCGCTAGTTAAGCCTACATCAATTATAATAGTTCTTGAACCCTTTGTAGTTCCAGCGGGTCTAGCAACTTTTTCTAATGTTTGAATACCCACTTCTGCCAAGTATGATGAGGACTCGATGATAACTATGATAAGACAGTCGTTGGTTTCTAAATCAATGTGTTATTCAATTTGAACGTCTTCCTGGCAGCTTTCCCAATGAAAATATAGCCTATAAAATTTAACTACTTTCGGGACAAGCTCTGGCCTGGGCTTATCCTGTCTAAATTGCAGCCATTCTTCAAGTGATCTTTTACAGGGAAATTCCATCCCTGTAGATTTTTTCCTGCAAATTCCTCTCAGCCAAGCAAACCTATGTACCATAGGTGATATAGTACTCCTGACCATGAAGCTTGCCTTAGAAAATGGAGGTATCTACTTGAGGGACCTAATAAAGATATACACTGACGATAAAGAATTACTGTACCTGCAAAATGCCCAATCTCTAAATCATTTTCAGGCCAGATGGTGTTTATTCTTCCATATAACCTTCAGTCTGGAGAATAAGAATCGAAAAACTGACACACTTATTCAATAGAAACTGCTGAAGATCCTGATTTTCTGAAAAATAAACGAAAGCTTGACCCAAAATGTCTGTTTGTAACCTCAACTATTTCATCTATTATTCCTCGATATAATAATACTTTGTTTTTTCCTGATTACAGAAGAAATTATTACAGTGTTCACATTCCTCCTAATTTGCTGGACTTGTGCGGACCGGAAAGACTTTGGAGCTTCTCTCTTGGGATTATTGGTTGTTCTGATCTGCCCATGTGTGCAATACATCATCTCCCCTGTGGATGCTGCTTTGCTTATGCCAGGTTTTGCCTGCAAGGGTTTAAGCTCTCATCATTAGTTCTGGATCCTGCACACCTGTGTCTGGCTTTTAAAAGACTGCCTTTTCCAACAGACTGGTGCCAGTTCATTTGTCTCTCCTGCTGGTCTCTCTCTGATGCTCCTGTTTATTCCATTGTTTTTCACCTTTTCTTGTGACCCAGATCCAGCTTTGTTTGACTTTGCGCCTGTCTACTCCCTGGTATTGTTGTAGATCTCCCTGCTTCTGACCATAGCTTACCTGACTTTCCGCCTTTGTGACTCTTCTGTGGATCATCCAATGTTCCCGGGATTTCTGAGCTAATTTGGTAATCCTGGTATCCTCTGCCTGGTCTCCAGCTCCTCAGCTAAACCTGGTAATCCTGATATCGTGTGCCTGGAATAATCCTATTGTGCTTGGTATCCAGTGTCTCCACTTTCCAGTTAAACATGGTAATCCTGGTATCCTGTACCTCCAGCCATCCTATTGTGCCTGGTATCCAATAACTCCTGCTCCTCAGCTAATCCTGGTAATCCTGGTTTCTTGTTCCTGCTGTTTCTATGGATTTATGCTAGCTGCTTTACCAATGACTGCATATAATTTAGATCTATGTTTAAAATAAAGACTCTTTTATCATCTCGCAACTACTATCCGTAATATTCATACAGGGAACACTAACACCAGTGTCCTTCCCTCTGTGATTATTTAAGGGAGTTTATTGCCGCATGTTCAGCTTGTGCTCAACATAAAATTTCCTTTCCTTTTGGTCCTTGCAACCATTAAATATCCCAGAGATACCATGGACTAACATCACCATGGATTACATCAATTCTTTTACACCAAGTAAGAAATACAACACTGCCTGGGTAGTAGTAGATAGCTTCTCTAAGATGGTATACTTTATTTCATTTGTTGTTCTTCCATCAGTTCCTCCTTTGGCCTCTCTTTTTATCATTATAAGAAATATTCTGATTACATGGATATCCCCAGGAAATTGTTTCCACCATAGAGTTTGCTTTGTTTCTAAATTTTGTAAACTCCTGAATATCCGTTTTAATTTTCCCACGGCTTACCACCCTTAGTCCAATGAACAAACAAAACAAATATATCAGGATTTGTACACTTTCCTCAGAATTCATATATTCATTAATCAGGACAACTGAGTGGATCTCCTTCCTTGGATGGAGTCCACTCACAATAATCATTTTCATGAGACTTCATCTTCTACACCCTTCCTTATTGTCTACGAAGTTCATTCTTTCTTACCTAAATTCTTGCTTCTTCTGAAGCTTCAGCAGGGAGACTCTCTGTTTCGGGATTTTACTAATATTTGGGTCACAATTACGGAAAACCTCGAAAGTTTTCTATGCGTTACAATTTTTTTTGCTCACAAGATATAACATACAGTGCTGGAATAAAGTGTGGCTGTCAACTCCAAACATAAGGCAACCCATTTGTAACTCTACAAGTGTCACGGGCACTAGAAGTTTTGACCCAGAATTCACCAGATGTAGCCTTACCCACCAGAGGCGCGGAGTCTAACACAGTGGCTGGTCTTCTTCACAATGAGTACACGGATCTGCTTAAGCTGAATAGAAGAGGGAATGCCAGAAGATATATATATATATATAGTCTCTGAAAAGTAGAAGCAATGATTACCCGGCAAGTATGATGACCAGAAATAATGGGAAGAGAGAGTTTCGAAGTGCCTAGCACGCAGGTAACTTAAAACAGGCAGATGCTTGACAACTGAAGAAAAGTCTATACGGACAGCCAATAATACAGTGTAGTGGAAGAGTCAGCGACTCGCAGCTATCACTACAGGTGTACAGTAAAACTTAGTCCCGATAATAGGTAACATACAATGTAGCTTTAGAGTAGGCTGCGGCTTACAGGTGTTACCACTGGCGTAGAGTAAAGACTTGTCCCGGTGCAGGTAAAAGACGAGGTAGCCTGGAGCGGACTGCGGCTGGCAGGTATTACCACTGGCGTGGAATGAAGACTTGTGCAGGTGCAGGTAAGATACAAAGTAACATGGATCAGTCTGCAGCTGGCAGGTATTACCACTGATGTGGAATGGAGACTTGTCCAGGTGCAGGTAGCGTCCACAGCAAATAGGTACCATAACAGGAACAGGGAACTCTTTGGTACCTCAGCAGAATGAGGACCAAGAACAGGCAAAGTTAGAGGGACCGCAGGTGTCTTAAATAGTGAGAAGTAATTAATCATCCAATGAGGAGAGGAACAAGGTTTTAACAGTCTGTAGGTCTGCACATGTGCAGACCCCTGGTCAAGAAGGCGGGCGGCCGCGGCGCAAGACAGGCGCCGGCAAGACAGAGAGAGACCTAGGTCTTGAGCCAGAGGAACTAACAGTCCGGTGAGTGACAACAAGTGGTGACTTTCAAGCTAAGATTACCCTCCTCTCTAGGTATACCGAATGTCTTCCATGTGTCCTTTCTTAAACTGCTTATCATTTCTCCACTTTATATAATCCACCACCAGTATGATGTTAATTAAAATCTCGATTCTAATGTTTGTCAAAGGAAATTTCAGTTTTTAGTGTGCTGAAAAGACTACGGTTCAGAAGAGCATGCTTCTGTTGATGCATCAGATACTCATGCTCCCAGTCAACCTGAAGTTTTCCAGTAAGCTTTTGTTTGGGATGCACACTCTCCACCCCTAAGAGGAAGGGAACTGACACGCACTGGACCTTCTGGTGCACTTATCGGCATGCTGTTCTGGATCCCCACTATTGACACCGCTGGACTGAATCCTCTAAAACACCTCCAGACTTTCTTCTCTTGCCGGGTGCCTGCGAAGAACTTAACCCCTTGCAGGGGTGACAAATGAAAACCTAGACCATATTAGAATCCATGGCTCGGCTGCAGGTAGTGTCAAAACCATACTGATCTTGTTGAATCCACAAAATAAAAATAAAAAATACAAATAAAAAGATACAAATAAAATGATGTTATAAGCATTGTTTGTGATAAACGTGGATGTGTTTTGAGCTGTTGAAACTGCCTATACAGAAGCAGCACTAGTCTGATTATGTGTGCTGCTGCAGTTTTGGACACTTTTTATGCCATCAGAAAATCTAACATGTCACATTTGTGTATCTATCACTGTGTCCCCCCAATAATATGCTTTAATTTCCCATTAAAGTAGGAATTACCAGGGCAAATAAAATAGTCATCTAACTTGGTGCAGTGTAGTTCAGTGAATGTATTGGTACCATATGGTTCCATTACATGTCTAATATGGGGGCAGCAACCTCCTTTGGGGTGTTGGGATATACTAACTCATCAATCTGACCCTAGCTCATCCTGTATACTCTCCTCATAGGAACTCCTTTGCCTGGGTTGTAGGTTTGTCTTGCCTCTTTCAAGGAACTTTTTTCTGTAGGAGAAATCAGTTTAGTCCAGGTTTAATCCTTCTTAGTATTATGGTCCCATCTTTATATCTTTTTAGCGGGAACACACAGTGGTGTTATGTGTAGGCAATGATAACTGGACCTGCTCTGATGATGTTTTAAAGTATTTGATGTTTAAAGCCTATGCAAATTTCCAATAGTTGCGTCTGTGTTGTGTGTAGTCTCAATACATGTTGCACCGAGGCGCTGATGTCTGGAGCGGTAGTGCTTCAATGGTGTTTCAAAATCTTTAACACTTAAAACCGCTTTTGCATCTGTGTTACACTTTCCTTTAGCTATGTCAGTGTTGTATGCGGTTTACATCCAATGCATTAAACCACTCTCAAAGGCTTCATCAGGGATAAACAATGTGTCTTGTCTTGGTATTGGCGGCTCAGCAGCCTCCGGAAGAGGAAAAGGGATATTAGAACTCTTCTCCTCATACATATTCAATAGTTGTTGTGAGCGGCTCCCAGTATTTTTTTCTTTCTAATTCTATAATCTTTTATGTAATTCCTCTCAGTCTTAGTATTCCTCGTGGTAAAGAAAAGGTATTAGTAGTTGTAATGTTTCCATCGGATGTTTTCCAACGGTATTTGCCTTAGTTGCAAATTCAAGGAGAGTCTATCCACTGTTTTAGGATTTATTGTATTGTATATACAATAGATTAAATTGATTTAACAGTATTTGAAACACAAATTGAATGAATGAAACAGTATACGCATACACTTGCATACAATTTTTCAATCACAAGCTACACTTGCACTTGTGTTCCACTCTGAATCAGACCCTTAATGTTTATGTTCCAAAAAGTAGGTTATATATGCTTCAATCAACTCACCAAGCAGATATCTCTTAAATCCCGAAACCATCTTAAAAATAAATATTTAGCACCACCACTTGCTATATCCTTCATCAATTGTAATCTAACCAGCTCCATCTTCATCTTCATCATCATCATCATCACCATTTGCCAGTTTACTGCAGCTTTGGTCTGAAGAAGGCATAAGGTCATTGCAGTGATCAACCTCATTTTCTTGGTGCATACCGCGTAAAAACTGCTCTAGTAAAAAAAAAAAAGAATAGATAACCTTTTGCTAATACTGTAATTATCCCTGCTAAAAGAACCGTTGACTCATTAAGGGCACACTTGTTTACAAATATCATCCAACAGTTGCCATTGCTATGTGTGAAAAAAAGCCTTGTCCCACATATTTTGGATGAAACAAAACATAGTCATTGATGGCTTTTTATGCTTTTGCAGTCTCTCCAGAATAGCCGCATTAGAATTCTTCCAATCTAATTGGAAGATCACATATAAGCTGATATTGTGGCAAATTGTTCTTGCACAATATGATCTTTTTCTTGACATCACTAATATATAGTTAATGCTTTGACAAATTGCCAAGAATTTCTGTTTAATGTAGTTAAGCACATGAGCAAAACATTGGATATGGCATTTGTCTAGAACACAATGCGATAACGATATTTGAGCTACTATCAGCTGTAAAATTTCCAACCTTTCATTGTCTAGAGGAGAACCAGTGCCAATTTTAGATATTTAGGGGTTGGGTTAGATGTATGTGTTTTTTTTTTTTTATAGAACTGAATAAATGTAAGGTGGCATGACAAATATTCACTTATTTACTAGTTGTTTTATAAAAAAAACTATTAAAGCCAATAGATGGAAGATGACAACTAGAGATGAGTGAAATTTGCAAACATTTTCTGCTTAATATTTACCCAAACATTTGTCTGTGTAATTTTGTACATTTCACAATCTGCAAATGGTTTTGCCTCCTTCAAGCCCATTTGCAGTAGTTGCTGCATCTGGAAATATAACTGTTTTGGAGTAAGCAACAGCACCTCAGAATAAGGAGCTGTGCCATTGTCAAATGCATCTGATGTACAAATACCATTTGACATATCATTTCTTGTTGACAAAGAGTGGTGTTTGGGCATGGAAGAACAACGGGCTTTGTCTTGCAGGCTGCTGTTAGTGCTGCTGCTTCTGTGTCTAGTGACACATGGGGTAGTGAAAGAGCCATAAGTATAAGAAATACTAACATTGTTCCCAGTAACACTTGCATTGTCTTTGATGTTTTACAGAGTTTGATCAACCCTTGTTTTCCCCTGTCATTGCCACTGAGCCTCAGCATGAATGGATGCGTATAGTTCTCCTGCTGGCCTTGAAGATCCAGGCCCTAAACCTGAGTATAAACCTGAGAGGTCCACCGGCACCACCTCCATTGTCTGTGACCCTGAGCTTGTCATGAAGCCACCTTTGGACCAGTGGGTCACATTTGCATAGGATGCACCCAAAAGTGCTACTGAGCTGCTACAGAAGGTTATCCTTGAAACCTCTACACTGCTAGAGTATTCCCTGAGTCCAAATAATGTCAAGGAGAGCTTGCAGGTGATAAGGTGATAAGGTGATAAGAGGGGGACAAGAGTGTTAAAGAAATGAGACACTTAACAATGTCTCAATAATACAAGATCAAGGCAATGGCCATCATGTTGAGTGGAAGTGTCAGTACATTGGGAGAGATTAGCAAAAGGAGAATGTGGATAATCAAATGTTGAAATCATCCAAGATGATGGTGTGGAAGAGCGGGGATAAGATGGGAGGTAGTAAGAGAGAAATGTTGAAGGAATTTTTGGCATGGTCCAGATCTACAAAAGATCACAGCAACATGCTTAGAGAATAGGTTGAAAATCTGAATAGTATGTACATCAAAATATAGCAGTGCTGTACAGAGAACTCACTCACATCAGTCCCTGACCCATTGGAGCTTATAGTCTAAATTCCCTAACACGCACACACAGACAGACTAAGGTCAATTTGATAGCAGCCAATTAACTACTAGTATGTTTTTGGAGTGTGGGAGGAAACTGGAGCGCGCGGAGGAAAGCCATGCAAACACGGGAAGAACATGCAAACTTCACACATGTAGGGTGACCTGGATTATCTGATATATCACCAGCCACTAGAAATAGGAGAGAAAGAGAGGTAGAAAACATTACTGTAATATCTCAAAGGCTTATTTTTTGTCTACAGTTCATTACGGTTAAGGAATGAAGATAACAAATAAGGTCATGATTATTTATTAGAGGGTAGTGGTTTAGAAAGATGGATAAACAACATGGATAAAGGGTGTGATGTATGAGGAGTAGAGTATGCTATATGTTTATTGCCTCGGACCACATAACTAACAGTAATTTTGATATCTGTGAGACCAGGATGTCTGAACACTTTAACCCCCTTTTTGTGGTGCAATTATCTTTTTTATGACACTGTGTTAACTAGGGATGTGCACCGGCCACTTTTCGGGTTTTGGGTTTTGGGTTCTGATTACCTTAAGGTTTTGGGTTCTAATGGGTTTTGCCAAAACACCCCCCTCAAGGTTTTGGGTTCTGATTTTTTTTTTAAAAAGCATAAAAACTGCTAAAATCCTGTTTTTTGGTTTGTTTTCACTCCTACGCTATTATTAACCTTAATAACATTAATTTTCACTCATTTCCAGTCTATTCTGAACACCTCACACCTCACAATATTGTTTTTAGGCCAGAAGGTTGCACCTAGGTATCTGGATGACTAAGCTAAGCGACACAAGTGGGCGGCACAAACACGTGGCCCATCTAGGAGTGGCACTGCAGTGGCAGACAGGATGGCAGTTTGAAAAACTAGGCCCCAATGTTAGGAACCCCTCGAGCCGGCACAACACAACCCGGAATCTACTCTGCCAATCAGGTGTTCACTGGAGCCCCTGATGGTGGGGACAGACTGGACCGCAGACTGACAGAGGATCGTGAAGTGTGTACCGGCTGGGGAGAACCCAGGCAAGCGGAGTGAGGTCCACGCAGAGGTCAAGGGCCGGCAGCAGATAACAGTATCGGTAAACAAGCTGAGGTCAGGGGTCACAGGCAGATAGCAGAAACGTTAAACAGGCTGAAGATCAGGGTCACAGGAAACACAAGCGAAGTCCAATTCAAAGCCAGGGGTCATACACGGGAAATCAGTAACAGTATCAGGATACAGGAACAGGAACAAGCAGGTCAGCAGACTGGAGCACAGAAGCTATAACCGGCAATGAGGCAGCAGACCTCATTGCCTTAAATACCCAGCTGAACCAATCACAGGTCGAACACACTCCTGCAGGTTAACAGAGCCAAGCAGGGCTTGCCCCTGGCCTGCACAGTTGCAGGCTAATGCCTGTAATTGCCTCCATATTAATTAGCCCACAGGCTGTAGGATGAACGCTGCGCCCGGCCTCCTCCTATTGCCGGGACGCAGCGCTGAAGCGTCTCCTGGTTGCCCCGGCAACGGCTGGGTTATGGCCGGAAGTGACGTCCCGGTCGCTATAGCGACGGCCGGGACGCGGGTGAGTGAGTCGCGGCGGCTGGGCACCGCCGCTGCTCGTAACAGTACCCCCCCTTGAGGAGGGGTCGAGGGATCCCGACATCCTGGTTTTCTAGGGAATTTTTTGAAGAACTCCTTCAGTTTCTTTGGGGCATGGAGTTGTCTCCGCGGAACCCAAGATCGCTCTTCCAATCCGCGATTCCTCCATTGTACAAGGAAATGTACCTGTCCTTGAACTTTTTTAGAATCAAGGACCTTTTGAATCACAGATTTTTATGGCCCACTGGAACCTCTCCCAGGCACACTTGAAGACTGGGCTTGACCAGGATATAGTACCGGCTTCAACAGAGAACAATGAAATGTGTTGGGAATTCTCAACGAGCCCGGAATTTTTAACCTAAATGCGACGGGGTTCACCTGTTTGATGATAGGAAACGGCCCGATGAACTTAGGACCCAACTTCTTGCAAGGCTGTCTGAGCCTGATATTTTTTGTAGACAGCCACACTTTCTGGCCAACTTTAAGGGAGCAGGTGGTACGATGTCGGTCCTAATTTTTTTTTGCCACAAGTGAGGCTTGTCTCAATGATGAGTGAACTTTCTTCCAGATAACTCTGAGATGTCTTGCAGGGGAGCGGATCTCCTGGATACCAACGGACTAGAGTGAATACAGGGAGTTAGATCTGGGGTGAAAACCATAATTGCAGAAGAACGGAGAGATTTTAATACCTGAGTGACAGGAATTATTACAGACAAATTCCGCCCAGGGTAACAAGGAAGACCAATTATCGTGGAACTCCGATGTGTAGCATTGTAGAAACTTTTCTAGGGACTGGTTCACCCTTTCAGTTTGTCCATTTGACTGAGGGTGGTAGGCGGATGATAAACTGACCTTGATTCCAAGAAGGGTACAGAAGGATCTCCAGAATTGCGCTATAAACTGAGAAGCCCGATCAGAGACGATGTCAGTAGGGAGTCCATGGAGCCTGAAAATATGTTGAATGAATAAGAGAGCCAAATCCCGAGCAGAAGGCAGTTTGGTTAACGGAATGAAATGTGACATTTTGCTGAACCGGTCTACCACGACCCAAATCGTGTTGTGTCCTGCAGAAGGTGGTAAATCCACTACAAAGTCCATAGACAAGTGAGTCCATGGTTTTGCAGGAGGGGCCAAAGGAACTAATTGGCCTACTGGACGGATCCTAGGAACTTTGTTTCTAGCACAAATCTTACATGAGAGGACATGACTCTTGACGTCGGCAGACATGGATGGCCACCAGACCGTGCGGGATAGGATTTCTAGCGTCTTGTAAATTCCAGGGTGCCCAGCAGCCCTACTGCAATGTGCTTCCACAAGAACCGTCTTTCTTAAGTGGACTGGAACAAAAAGTCGTTGCTTCGGAGTAGCATCTGGGGCTAATCTCTGGAATCTCTGAAGTGTGACACTCAGATCTTGGGTTAACCCAGCATGGATTACGGAAGGAGGAATAATAGGCTCCGGGTTAGCAACTGGAACATGGTGTGCCATGAAACTCCTGGACAGAGCATCTGCCCGGACATTCTTGGAACCTGGTCTGTTGGTGATCAGGAAATTAAACCGGGTCTAGGGTTTAAACGCTTGGCTGACTGTAAATATTGCAAGTTCTTGTGGTCGGTAATGACAGAGATCTGATGCGAAGCACCCTCCAACCAATGCCGCCACTCCTCGAAGGCCAACTTGATTGCCAATAGTTCTCTATTACCGACGTCGTAGTTGGCTTCCGCTGAAGAGAGCTGATGGGAGAAATAGGCACATGGGTGTAGACGATTAGTATGAGGATCCTTCTGTGATAGGATGGCGCCAGCCCCGACGTCCGAGGCATCGACCTCAAGAACAAATGCTTTAGCTGGATCTGGATGTTTAAGGACCTCAGCTGAGATAAAGGCCTTTTTCAGGCTTTTGAATGAGGCTATTGCTTGAGACGACCAATTAGTTGGGTCCATTCCTTTACGGGTCAAAGCGACAATGGGAGCCACAATGTCAGCGAAGTTGTAAATGAACCTTCGATAATAATTGGAGAAGCCCAGAAACCTCTGTACCGCCTTTAGATTGTTGGGTTGTACCCAATCCACAATAGCCTGGACCTTTGTTGAATCCATAGAAAATCCCTCAGAAGAGATTACGTAACCTAAAAAGGATACCTTCTGCACCTCAAACTCACACTTTTCCAGCTTGGCGTAGAGGTGGTTTTCTCGCAATTTTCGTAAGACTTGTTTGACGTGAGTCTGATGTGCGAGTAAAGATTTGGAATAGATGAGGATATCATCTAAATAAACGACCACAAAACCACCCAGGAAGTCTCGGAGGACCTCGTTGATCAAGTCCTGGAACACTGCAGGCGCATTGCTGAGGCCAAACGGCATGACCAGATACTCGTAGTGGCCGGAGTGCGTATTGAAAGCCGTCTTCCACTCATCTCCTTCCTTGATACGGATGAGATTATACGCTCCACGAAGGTCGATTTTAGTGAAGACAGTAGCCCCTCTTAGCTGATCAAACAATACTGAGATGAGCGGAAGGGGATAGGTGTTCTTGACTGTGATAAGATTCAATCCCCGGTAGTCAATACAGGGTCTTAACCCTCCGTCCTTTTTTGATACAAAGAAGCATCCTGCTCCTACAGGAGATTTAGATGGCCTGATAAAGCCTTTCTCCAGGTTTTCATCGATAAATTCCTGCATGGATTTTGCTTCTGGAGCAGAAAGGGAATACAAACGCCCCTTAGGTAACTTGGAACCAGGAATAAGTTTGATGGCACAGTCAAAGTCACGATGTGGCGGTAAGGTATCAGCAGCCTTCTTGGAGAACACGTCCCAGAACTCATGATACTGTGAGGGAAGCCGCTTCGGAATAGGCTGAATCATACGCAGAGACAGTGACAAGCAAGACTGTGTACAATAAGTACTCCACTGGACAATCTCTCCTTTTACCCAGTCTATAAAAGGGTTATGACAGGAAAGCCATGGGTGGCCCAAGATCAAAGGAACCGACGAACAATCGATCAGGAAGAAGGTGATTGACTCAGAATGGAGAGCTCCGATCTTCAACTGTAGTGGCGGGGTCTCCCAGGAAATCTTGCCACCAGGCAACGGACTTCCGTCTAAGCCACAGACAATAATAGCAGATTTGAGTTTTACCATCGGAATTCCGGCAGAGCGGGCAAACCCGATATCAAGGAAGTTGCCTGCAGCTCCGCTATCAATGAAGGCCGACAGGTCCACAGAGCGAGCCCGGAAGGTGAGCTGTGCAGGGATTAATACAGCATTTTTCGGGGAGATAATTTGCATACCTAGGTGAACTTTCCCCTCATTCCCTAGGCATGGTCTTTTCCCGACTTATTTGGGCAGGAACGGGAGAAGTGGCCTTTTATGCCACAGTAGAGACATAGACCTTGCGAACGTCTCCTGCCTCTTTCCTCAGACGAGAGACGATATGCTCCTAATTGCATAGGCTCCTCATCATCCGTGGAAACAGGAATCAGAACAGATGGAGGAGAAGTAGCCTCTTTTTCAGTTTTTCGCTCTTTAATTCTCCTGTCAATTTTAATGGAGAGGTGCATCAGATCCTCCAGTGAGGTAGGAGACGGATATTGCACCAAAGAGTCTTTGATTTAATCTGACAGGCCTAAACGAAACTGACTGCGTAAGGCAGGGTCATTCCATCCGCTATCAGGTGACCATCTACGAAATTCCGCGCAGTATTCTTCTGCCGACCGCCGGCCTTGCTTCAAAGCCCGTAGGTGAGCTTCCGCGGAGGCAACTCGATCCGGGTCATCATACAATAGACCCAATGCCTCAAAGAAAGAGTCTACGGACTGCATGGCAGGACTGGTCTGCGGCAAAGAAAAAGCCCAGGACTGAGGGTCACCTTGTAGGAGGGAAATGATGATCCCGACTCTTTGATGCTCTGAACCAGAGGAACGGGGTCTCAACCGGAAATAGAGCTTGCAACTTTCCCTGAAATCCCGGAACAGAGATCTATTTCCAGAGAAGTGATCCGGAAAATTCATCTTAGGTTCACAGGAGGAACTTGGAGTGGGTTGAGAAGTTTTTGCGGCTTCTTCTTGAACCGACAGACGCTCAGCCAATCCCTGAATCATCTGATACAAGGACTCAACATGGGCTGCTAAGGCCTGTGCTGGAGACGGTGTGGATCCGCCTCCATCCATCGCAACCTCGTCTTAGTGTGTGGTCGGTTATAATGTTAGGAACCCCTCCAGCCGGCACAACACAACCCGGAATCTACTCTGCCAATCAGGTGTTCACTGGAGCTCCTGATGGTGGGGACAGACTGGGCTGCAGACTGACAGAGGGTCGTGAAGTGTGTACCGGCTGGGGAGAACCCAGGCAAGCGGAGTGAGGTCCACGCAGAGGTCAAGGGCCGGCAGCAGATAACAGTATTGGTAAACAAGCTGAGGTCAGGGGTCACAGGCAGATAGCAGAAACGGTAAACAGGCTGAAGATCAGGGTCACAGGAAACACAAGCGAATTCCAAGCCAGGGGTCATACACGGGAAATCAGTAACAGTATCAGGATACAGCAGGTCAGCAGACTGGAGCACAGAAGCTATAACCGGCAATGAGGCAGCAGACCTCATTGCCTTAAATACCCAGCTGAACCAATCACAGGTTGAACACACTCCTGCAGGTTAACAGAGCCAATCAGGGCTTGCCCCTGGCCTGCACAGTTGCAGGCTAATGCCTGTAATTGTCTCCATATTAATTAGCCCACAGGCTGTAGGATGAACGCTGCGCCCGGCCTCCTCCTATTGCCGGGACGCAGCGCTGAAGCGTCTCCTGGTTGCCCCGGCAACGGCCGGGTTATGGCCGGAAGTGACGGCCGGGACGCGGGTGAGTGAGTCGCGGCGGCCGGGCACCGCCGCGGCTCGTAACACCCAAAGATCACATAATGCCAATAAAAGAGGTGCAAGATGGAATTGTCCTTGGGCCCTCCCACCCACCCTTATGTTGGTGAAATAGGACATGCGCACTTTAACAAACTAATCATTTCAGCGACAGGGCCAACAAAATTGTGGCTGAAATGATTGGTTCATTTGAACCCCCACAAAACGAGCTGGCAAAGAAAAAAAAGAGGTGCAAGATGGAATTGTCCTTGGGCCCTCCCACCCACCCTTATGTTGCGGAAAAAGGACAGGCACACTTTAACAAACCAATCATTTCAGCGACAGGGCCTACCAAACTACTGTGGCTGAAATGATTGGTTTGTTTGGGCCCCCACACAAAAAAAGGCAAGATGTCGTCCTCATCCTCATCCTCTGATTCCTCGCCCCCTTCAGAATGTACTTCCTCATCCTCACACATTATGAATTCGTCCCCGCTGGACTCCACAATCACAGGTCCCTCTGTAGTCTCTGGAGGCCATTGCTGGTCTTCATTGAAGAAATGATAATTCATTTTGATGAACATCATCTTCTCAACATTTTGCGGAAGCAACCTCCTTCGCCGCTCACTGACCAGGTTCCCCGCTGCACTAAAAACTCTTTCGGAGTACACACTGGAGGGGGGACAACTCAGGTAAAATAGAGCCAGTTTGTACAGGATCTTCCAAACTGCCTTTTTTTCCTGCCAGTACAAGTAAGGACTGTCTGACATGTCTACTTGGATGGTGTCAGCAAAGTAATCCTCCACCATTTTTTCAATGGTGACAGCATCCAATGCAGCGACAGTAGACATGTCAGCAATGGTTGGCAGGTCCTTCAGTCCGGACCAGATGCTCACTGCATCCCCGCCAGCGGGTCGTTTATGAAATCTCAGCTGTTTCCTCGCAGCCACAGGTGTGGAAGAAAATGAAGGAGGAGCTGTTGCCATGTCACGGTCCTCTTCAGATGTCAATCTCCTGATCAGCAGGTCTTAGATTTATGTCCGCTGGAAACAGATACACAACATTGGCTTTAAACCGAGGATCGAGCACGGTGGCCAGAATGTATTCCTCTGACTTTAAAAGACTGACCACCCTCGGATCCTGCAAAGCGTACGAAGGGCTTCATTCACAAGAGCTACATGCTTTGTGGAATCGCAATGCTTTACCAGCTCCTCCCTCACTTTCTCCAGCTGCTTCTGCAACAGCCTGATCAGGGGAATCACCTGACTCAAGCTGGCAGTGTCGGAACTGACTTCTCGTGTGGCAAGTTCAAACAGCTGGAGAACCTTGCACAACACGGAAATCAGTCTCCACTGCGCTTGACTCAGGCGCATCCCCACTTCTTTGCCTATGTCGTAGGTGGCTGTGTAGGCTTTAATGGCCTTTTGCTGCACCTCCATCCTCTGCAGCATATAGAGGGTGGAGTTCCAGCGCGTCACAACCTCTTGTTTGAGGTGATGGCAGGGCATGTTCAGGCTTTTTTGATGGTGCTCCAGTCTTCGGTAGGCAGTGGCAGAATGGTGAAAATGTCCAGCAATTTTGCAGGCCACCGCAAGCATATCCTGCACACCCCTGTCACTTTTCAGATAATGCTGCACTACCAAATTTATTGTGTGGGCAAAACATGGCACGTGCTGGAAATTGCCCATATGTATTTCCCGCACAATGTTACTGGCGTTGTCCGACACCACAAATCACCAGGAGAGTGTAAGTGGGGTAAGCCACTGCATGATGATTTCCCTCAGTTTCTCTAAGAGGTTGTCGGCGTTGTGCTTCTTACTGAAACCGGTGATACACAACATTGCCTGCCTTGGAACGAGCAGGCGTTTCGGAGATGCTGCTACTGATGCTGCGGAAGGCGATGCATCTACCCAGTGGGCTGTCACAGTCATTTAGTCCTTAGTTTGCCTTGAACCACTTGTCCACATGTCCGTGGTTAAGTGGACAGTGGGTACAACCGCATTTTTCAGAGCACTGAGGACACTTTTTCGTACTTCTCTGTACATCCCGGGTATCGCCTGCCTAGTGAAGTGGAATCTAGACGGGATTTGATACCAGGGACACAATACCTCCATCAACCTTCTAAATCCCACTCCACTGATGGCGGACACCGGATGCACGTCTAACACCAACATAGCTGTCAAGGCTGCAGTTATCCGCTTTGCTATAGGATGACTGCTGTCCTACTTCCTGCTCCTGGCAAACGACTGTTGTAGGGTCAATTGCTTAGTGAAAGACGTAGCGGTCTTACGACTTCCCCTCTGGGAAGATGACCGAATCCCAGCAGCAACAGCAGCAGCGGCGGTAGTAGGCGTAGCACTGCAGGATCCTCCGGAAGAATCCCGGATTGAAGAGGACTCAGTCATGCCGGTGACATGACCTGCAGGACTATCTCCGATCCAGATCGAGGTGGAAATTGACGAGGAGGGTGTTGCTGGTGTGGATACAACAGGACCAAGGGATTAAGGTGTCCCTGGACTGCTGACGGTCCTAGCCACAGTTCCTGAAATAAACACTAAATTATGAAGGTTCTTCAGGTGACGTATAAGGGAGGATGTCCCTAGGTGGCCAAGATCCTTACCCCTGCTTATTGCAGCTTTACATAAGGTACATATGGCAATACATTTGTTGTCCGGATTGGGATAGAAATAATTCCAGACCGAAGAGGTGTATTTATTGGTCTTCTGGCCAGGCATGACGTTGGGCTTTTTCATCCCATGGACAACAACTGTTTGCCCCCCTGGTGCCTCATTTAAGAAAACCACATCAGCATCCTCCTCGACAAGTTCCTCCTCAGCGCCAGATACATCAATATCCTCCTCATGGTGCACAACATTGACACCTTCATTATCCAAATCTGTAACTGCACTGTGGGTGATCCTTGCAGCATATGCAGAGGGCGTGCTGCAAATGGTGGAAGGAGCCACCTCTTCCCGTACAGTGATGGGTAGGTCAGGTTTTGCAGCCACCAACACCCTTGGACTAGCCTTGGGGATTTGTGATACCATGTCTTTAGAAGGCAGAGTTGTTTGCTGTGTTTTTGATGACAGCTTAACTCTCTTAAATTTTTTAGAGGGGGGAGGAGGGGGGCTTAGATCATTGGGTGAAGCTGAACCACTAGTCATGAACACGGGCCAGGGCCTAAGCCACTCCGTGTCGTAAATGATATATTGGCAAGTTTACGTTTCTCCTCAGATGATTTTAATTTCTTTTTTTTGATCATTTTAGTGAACTTAGGCTTTTTGGATTTAACATACCCTCTACTATCACATTGGGCATCGGCCTTGGCAGACAACGTTGATGCCATTTCATCGTCTAGGTCATGACCAGTGGCAGCAGCTTCAGCATTAGGAGGAAGTGGTTCTTGATCTTTCCCTACTTTATCCTCCAAATTTTTGTACTCCATTATATGCAGCACAAGAGAGTGTACCCCTAAACCACACACACCTGGCAAAGGCTTTAAAAATTATATGCGGCACAGGACAGTACCACTGGACTGGAGTTATACAGCAGTACCACTGGACTTATACTGCAGAATCAGTGAACTTTGTTATATAGCAGTATCAATGGACTTATTTTGCAGGATCAGTGAACTTTGTTATATAGCAGTACCAATGGACTTATACTGCAGGATCAGTGAACTTTGTTATATAGCAGTACCAATGGACTTATACTGCAGGATCAGTGAACTTTGTTATATAGCAGTACCAATGGACTTATACTGCAGGATCAGTGAACTTTGTTATATAGCAGTACCAATGGACTTATACTGCAGGATCAGTGAACTTTGTTATATAGCAGTACCAATGGACTTATACTGCAGGATCAGTGAACTTTGTTATATAGCAGTACCAATGGACTTATACTGCAGGATCAGTGAACTTTGTTATATAGCAGTACCAATGGACTTATACTGCATGATCAGTGAACTTTGTTATATAGCAGAACCAATGGACTTATACTGCAGGATCAGTGAACTTTGTTATATAGCAGTACCAATGGACTTATACTGCAGGATCAGTTAACTTTGTTATATAGCAGTACCAATGGACTTATACTGCAGGATTAGTGAACTTTGTTATATAGCAGTACCAATGGACTTATACTGCAGGATCCGTGAACTTTGTTATATAGCAGTACCAATGGACTTATACTGCAGGATCAGTGAACTTTGTTATATAGCAGTACCAATGGACTTATACTGCAGGATCAGTGAACTTTGTTATATAGCAGTACCAATGGACTTATACTGCATGATCAGTGAACTTTGTTATATAGCAGAACCAATGGACTTATACTGCAGGATCAGTGAACTTTGTTATATAGCAGTACCAATGGACTTATACTGCAGGATCAGTTAACTTTGTTATATAGCAGTACCAATGGACTTATACTGCAGGATTAGTGAACTTTGTTATATAGCAGTACCAATGGACTTATACTGCAGGATCAGTGAACTTTGTTATATAGCAGTACCAATGGACTTATACTGCAGGATCAGTGAACTTTGTTATATAGCAGTACCAATGGACTTATACTGCAGGATCAGTGAACTTTGTTATATAGCAGTACCAATGGACTTATACTGCAGGATCAGTGAACTTTGTTATATAGCAGTACCAATGGACTTATACTGCATGATCAGTGAACTTTGTTATATAGCAGAACCAATGTACTTATACTGCAGGATCAGTGAACTTTGTTATATAGCAGTACCAATGGACTTATACTGCAGGATTAGTGAACTTTGTTATATAGCAGTACCAATGGACTTATACTGCAGGATCAGTGAACTTTGTTATATAGCAGTACCACTGGACTTATACTGCAGGATCAGTGAACTTATATAGCAGTACCACTGGACTGGACACAGGACAGCACCACTGAAATTATGTCAGCACCACCACTGGACTGAGCAGGACAGAGCACAGGACAGCACCACTGGACTGAGCAGGACAGAGAGAGGAGGTGTTTTGTTTTAGCTCTGACTTCCAGAAGCCTGCAGGGTAAAGTTCTGTGCCTAGCCCAGCCTTGATGGAGGATCCTGGGGGGGGAGTGGAGGAGAGCCCCCAGGCTCCTGGGCCTACTGAGTCTAGTATGAAAGCTAGCATCTCCTGCCGGCCTTATATCAGCGTGGCCACGGTTCTGGACCCTGCATGTGTGGAAAGATGCCCTGAAGCTATGGAGGTGAGCCCCCCAGATATGGAGGATGGAGTCCCAGGGCCTTCTGTTACTGTCAGCCCGGCATTTCCCTGTATGGAGAATAATACAGGGGGTCATATGAAAGAGGCCCAGCTCTAGTGAGGCAACTAGGGGCTGTGGAAGGACTGCCTGTGATATCTAACAGGCAGCCTCATGCAGTTAATCAGGTCATCCCGGAGCCTGTGTCATCGCAGCAGGCCGGGGTAGAGGGGTCCCATATGAATACTAATATGGGGCCTGAAGAGATCCAGCCGGCTTCTGTGATGATACAACAGAAGTCGGGCGTGGGAGCCGAGATCCGGAGGTGTAATGTGCCCAGAGATGAGGTGGATCCGGCGTCAGTCGGTCTCCCGGATACAGAGAGTGAAACGGAGGAGTCAGAGACCGGGCAGCGGGTGAAAGAGCTGGAACTCGCCGTCGCATGCCTTGAGAAGTGGATAGCTGCAAGGAAGAAAAAAAGAAATCGTGCTTTCAGCCGGGACCGGGCGATTATCTCAGTGGAAATTGAAGAACTGATCGTCTCCCTGAAAGAAAAGAAAAAATCATTAGCAATAGTTAAAGCGCTCCAGCGCGCTGTGCTCCTGGAGAACTCGGAGCCTCTGCCTCCCAATGTGGCGGGCGGATCAGATGTGGTAACCGAAGAGTTGTGCCTATATGATAAGATCCGGGACATGGAGGGGGAGAGGTCTGTGAAGGGCCTGGTGGACGCGGAGGGTGTTCCCAGTGGGTATTCAGTCCAGGCCGCCGTCTTGGTGGCTGACTCGTGTGCCCAGCCGCTAGCGGTACTTCCGGCGGACACCGGAAGTGATGTACCTGCCCGGAGACTGGATGTTGTAAGCGACCCCTCCGTGAGTAAAAATGATAATGTTGATACTGTAAATATAGTGTCTGGTTCAGCTAGTTGTATGGGAGCAGCGCCGTCCCCGGTGGCAGTGTCTCCCTTTCAGGCGGACCCGGCTGTTTCTAGCAGTCTGTCCACGGGTCATGCCATTAATCCTGATATAGTAGCTGGTGATATAGTAGCTGGTGATATAGTTGCTGGTGTTGTATATGGGGTAGATATTCCTGCAAAGCTTGAGCCGATGAGCAGGAGAGTCTCGGTCACTGTCCCTGGAGTGCTAGTGGGCAAGGGATCTGAGAGGTCTGTGGATAAATCTGCAGCTACTGACCCAGCCCCCACAGGAGACCTGGTGCTTGAGACCTCTCTGGGAGGCACATTAGTCAAAAATGATAATGCTGACAAAGTTTGTGGTGTTAATAATAATGATGGACCTAATCAAGTATGTAATACTGTTAATGTCAATGTTAATGTTGTTGGTTCTGCTAATAATAGTATGAATAAGTCTATAAGGGAAGAGCTCAGCCCAGTCCAGGTTCATGTTATAGATACCATCTATGGGCCCCTGCACATTACAGACAGGGCAAAAAGGGCTGCTGTTTTGATAGAGGACGTCTCAAAAAGAATGCCCAACATGTTGGCCCAAGGAGATGTTAGGTTGGATAAATCAGCCCCCCAAGCCAAAGCTCCCCTAAAGACTCGTTCTATATCACAGTGTGATAATGATCCCAGTGGGGAGGGTAATAGTAGGGTGAAGGGGAATGCTTCTGTCCAGAGCCCGGTTGTAAGATCTGGCCCTCTCCCTGGTATAATGTCATATGCGGGTATAGTATCTGGGACAAGCCCGGGGCCTGGGGTGAATGCTCAGAACATTATATCAGCTCCAATGGGGGCTCAGCCCTTTAAACGACGTAATGTTGTTCAGTTTAAATATGTAGGAAGGGACCCCCCAAACAGGGCGGATTTCCTTAAGATATTCTTGGACTCTTTCGGGTTTGTTCCAGCGGATCTCTTTGCTTGCATCCACCCTGTTAGTACTGCAGAATACGATGTAAGTTTCATGTCTTACCAAGGGCTACAGGCTTTTTGGGGCAGGTGGGGTGGGTGCAAGGGAAGAGATCCATGGAGGGATTTCAGAGCAATCCCTATAACACGTCAAGAGAGGGTGAGGATAAATATACTTGTTAGGAATGAGTCCATCCCGGCCGCAGATTTGACCTTTTGGGTCAGGAGGTTTGCTAACTTGATATCCCCATTGACAAAGGTCCCTGATCCGAGCCACGGTGTCTGGGGAGGCGGGTGGTCTGCCATGGTGGATCTCAGGTGCACGGAGGCTGGTCTGGTGCATTTACCATCTGCAGCATTCCTGGGGAGGGACAGAATTCAGTGCTTTTACCCAGGTCAGCCGAGGATGTGTCACCGGTGTGGGGATTTCCGCCACCTCAGTGCCAACTGCCCCTTGCAGAAGTGTGGTCATTGCGGGGATATGGGCCATGAATCTAGAACTTGCAGTCGAATCCGGTGCAATCTATGTGGGGTGATAGGGCACCCTTTTAGTAAATGCCCGCATGCGGCCCACAATTCTGCTATCACAGATGAAGAGTTGGTGAAGATAGCTGAGGGGGTTGAGAAGGGTGAGACAGCAAGGAGTTTGGTTGTCCCTGTTAGTGTGATTTCTGTCCCCCCACTTCCCCCACCCCATGTTTCTGAACCACCTGGGGTGTCATTGTTGGTACCCGCAGATAACGATTCAAATCAGTGGGTCAAACAAAAAACCAAGAAAAAAAAGAGTAGAACAGAAAGGGAAGGGATTGTTCTGTCCAACAAGTTCCAGTTTTCAACAAGTGAGGAGGAGAGTATGGAGGAGGGCGAGGTTATGATGACGGAGGAGGGAGACTTAGTGCAGAAAACGAAACCAGGGAGGAAGACAAAGAAGTCCAGGGACCTTTCAGTTTTGGGAGAGGTTGCGAAAATTTCAAAAAAACCAAAGGGAAAGAGAACAGCTAGGTCTTTTCTAAAAAATCCAGAGTTACTTCCATCTGGCCCTCTCTCGATAGAGGACCTAGTACCTCCCCCCATCCGTGACCCCCCTCCCACCCCTCCCTTAGACGCCGGCCCCTCCGGTCAAAATTTGGAGGTCCGTCCTTTGGAGACGGGGGTTTTGGCCTCGGTAAATGACCCAGTCCCCACTTCCCATCAAGCCCTTTCTATATGTTCTGACTCCACAAGTCCCATCCCCCCTCCTGTCCCTTCTGACACTTCCCTTAGTTCTCCTTCTCCTGATCCAGTCCATGGCCCGTTAGGAACATCAGTGGCTAGGTTCCCGGATAGGACTATTCCTAATGGCTCTGTGAGTGAGGAGGATAGGTCGGGCGGGGTCCCTCCCTCTGGGGAAGAGCTTATTCTTCAGGGGGAGGAATCCCTGCCGGCAGGCCTGAGCTATAAGAGATTCGGGTCCTCAGATGAGGACTTGGCGAAAAAGTTTAAAAAGAAGTAAGTTGTTCCTACTGTCTATAGCTCTGAAGGATGGCTTCCCAGCCCATTAGATTCGCTACCATTAATGTGGCATCTATAAAATCCGAACGTGCTCGTTATATGGCCTTTGATTTTTTCAGCACGGTTGAGGCTGATTTTTTATTTTTGCAGGAGACCAGACTGGGTCAGCTTGCTGACCTACATAAAGCCAAAAGTGAGTGGAGGCGTGGGCCCTCCTACTGGTCTCTTGCGGCCGAGCCGTATGGTGGGGTGGCGGTGCTTTTTACCGGCATGATAACCATCCAGCGAGTCATTGAGCTTGAGGTAGGTAGGTGCATGGTGCTAGATGTCAACCTGAGGGGGCACGACCTGAGGTTAATTAATATTTACGGCCCTCAAACAAAATGGGGAAGGAAGTGCCTCTTCATGGAGATAAAGCCATACCTTTTTACAGCCCGGCAGATAGTCTTTGGTGGTGATTTTAACACCGTCACTAGGACAAAAGACAGGGGAGGTTCAAGGGCTTCTGTGGGCTGCGATTCCCTTTTTCTAGCAAGTATGGTTAGGCAGGCTGGTCTGGTGGATGTGCACATTCGTCATTTCAGAGACCACACGGGTTTCACTTTTTATAGAGGTAGTTGTAGGTCTAGGATAGATAGGTATTTTGTTAAGGAGAGCTCGAAAACCTTGGCTCCAAAGCTGAGGCCAGTAGAGTTCTCTGACCACGTTTACCTATCTATGTCCTTGAATGCTTTCTATGTCCTTGAATGCTTCGGAGACTCTTCGGAAGGGTAGGGGTCTCTGGCGCTTGAACTCTAAGCTTCTGGAGGAGGAGGTGATAAGACAGTTTTTTAGGGACTTCTTTGAATCCCAGGAATCACTTTTGGAGGCGGGTTGGAGTAGGTCTGAATGGTGGGAGATGCTGAAGAAAAGGACCCGGAGCTTTTTTCGGGGCCTTGTAGCCAGAAATAACTTGTTAAAAGAGAGCGCCTACATGGCACTGAGGAAAAAACTTGGATTCTTGATCTCTGGCCAGGGGGATAGTGGGGAGATCCCCCGGGTGAAGGCTCAGATGAGAGAGATACAGTATGACCGGTACGCATCCTTGGTTCTGGAGAGGGATTATGGGAAGTACCATTCGCCCGATCCTTTCCAGAGCTGTAGGAACTCGGTAGATGCTAAGGAGGTGAGGGGCCTGCGCGATGCTGAGGGTGTCCTTAGGGAGGAGAAGGAGGGCATCCTTGGTGTAGTGCGGTCCTTCTATTCCGATCTCTTATCGGAGAAGTCACTTGACAAAGAGAGGATGGACCAGTTTTTGAGGGAAACTCCTGGCCTTGGTGATTTTAGCGGCCTGCTTGAGTCCTTGGGCGATGAAATAACGGTGGACGAGGTCAGGATGGCAATAGATGGTTTATCTGTCAAGAAAGCCCCAGGCCCAGATGGCCTTACATCTGAGTTTTTTAAAATCTTTAGGGACATTCTGGCTCCGCGTCTCGTGGAGGTTTTTAATGAGAGCCTGGGCAGAGGTTTATTGCCTCCCTCCATGAGGGTCTCTGCCCTTATCTTACTGTCCAAGGGGAAAGATCAGTCATGTATTGAGAACTGGCGCCCCATCGCTCTTCTCAATACTGACAGGAAGATTCTGGCGAAGGTGCTTTTTAATAGAGTGATGCAGGTTTCCGGCCAGTTGCTCTCTCCTTCTCAGCACTGCACTGTGAAGGGCCGAAGCACTTTCAGTGCTGTCCTGACGGTGCGGGAGGCCTTTGAGCGGTGCCGTGAGGAGAAGTGGGGGAAGTACCTTTTAGCCTTAGATCAGTCGAAGGCTTTTGATAGGGTAAATCATGAGTACCTTTGGGCTCTACTTCTGTGGTATGGTCTTCCAGTGCAGGTAGTGAATTGGCTCCGTACCATTTATAGACAAGCCGAGAGCTTCCCTCTTGTGAATGGTTGGGTGGGTCAGTCCTTTGAGGTCAGCTCTGGAGTAAGACAAGGTTGTCCCCTGAGTCCCCTCCTGTATGTGTTTGCCATAGATCCCTTCGTCAGAAGGGTTGGTGGTAGCTCGTTGGGAGGTGTGCTGTTGGGTCCGGAGTGCCCCTTGAAGGTAGTGGCCTACGCTGATGATGTTACTGTTGTCTTGTCGAGTTCCGCGGAAGCTGAGGAGGTAACGACTCTGGTCCGTGGGTATTCTGAGGCCAGTGGCTCATTAGTAAACCAGGAAAAGAGTAAAGTTTTCTGGATGGGGGAGGAGGGTTGTGAATTTAACCTTCCAGACAGTCTTCCCCGGGCGAGTGAGAAGATCAAAATTTTAGGGATTCATTTTGGCCCTGGTGATTATGCCAAGCAAAATTGGGAGTTAAGGCTGGAGGAAGCTTCCCGGAAGGTAGTGAGCTGGAAGAGGTGGAAACACTCTCTCCGGGAAAGGGTGGACCTGATCAAGACCTTCCTGATCCCGGTATTCCTGTACATCAGCTATGTGTGCCTTTTGCCGGAGTCTTTATGGTCTAGGGTTTATGCAGTTTTCTTCCAGTTACTCTGGGGGAATAGGCTGAATCTGGTCAAGCGGGCTGTGACCTACCGACTGAGGAAGGATGGGGGCCTGGGTATGATTAACCCTGTGCTGTTCTTTATGTCAACCTTTCTGAAGTTGCACCTTAGTAGTCTCCTAGTTGAGACCCCTCCTCAGTGGGTGGGAGGCTTCAGGGTATGGGTGGATCCCTTCCTCAGTGCATGGTATGGGGGAGGCACCGTTAAGAGTTTCCGGGTCCGGCATGGGTATCTCCCGACCTACGTTTCCTTGGGATTGAAGGTGACAAGGCGTTGGGGCTTAGGGGCGGGGGAAGTTGGGAGCTCTTCTAGAAGGGAGTTGGAGAAGAGAGTCCTGCACTCCCACTTTTGGGTTCCGCTGTCACTGAGAGACTGCCCAGGTGATGTGAGTTCGGTGGGGCTTTCCTTGATTAACTCGAGGAGAATCCCGTTGAAGCTTCAGGACATTGCCTGGCTCTCCTTTCACGGGAGACTTTATGTAAGAGGGAACCTTAAGCACAGAAATGCTGATGATCGTGGCTGCCCACGGGAGGAGTGTCTAGGGGTGGAGGAGACTATGGACCATTTCTTGCTCGAGTGTCCCTTTAATGTAAAGGTTTATAAAAGAGTCTCCAGGTCGCTGGGGATCCCCTGCCTTTCGGGGCTTAGTTACCCTGAATGGGTCTACGGGGCATTCAAGGCAAGGTGGAGGGCTTTTGATTTCTGTACACTTTTTTTAGTCAGTTTAGTGGTCAGGTATTTCACGTGGAACGCACGGTGTCAGGTCACCATCCGGCAGAAAGTCCTTCCCTGTGAGGTAGTGGTGGAAGATATTCTCCACGAGGTGTGGAAATTGAGGGGCATGGAGGGTCGCCGGATGTCCAATGCTAACTGGCTCAGGCTGTGGCGGAGTCTGAGACCTCCTTAGGGGGTCAAAGTCTGGTGCCTCTCCTTTCTAAGTGGCTTCTCTTGCTGTCCTTTCACCCCATTAGATTTTGTGTGGTGGAAAAATTTTTCAAGTATGGCTTACATGCACCTACAACTTGCTTCTTAGTGGGATACGGTGATGTATATGAGTTGGGTTTGTTGTTTGTATGGTGGCACCTTTTTGTTTTATGTGATTTTATCCTTTTATATTTACTGGACTTATGAATTGGGCAAATAGCCCTTCTGGACTTTCGGTTAAGTTAGGCAAATCAGCCTTTGATTTCAGTTGGTCTTTTTTAATATAGGTTGGTGCCACCTTTAGTAAAGTTTATTGGTTTTATGGTTTCATATGTAATGTTATGTTGCAAGTTTTAAATAAAAAAACATTAGCAGGACAGAGAGAGGAGGTGTTTTGTTTCAGCTCTGACTTCCAGAAGCCTGCAGGGTAAAGTTCTGTGCCTAGCCCAGCCTTGATGGAGGATCCTGGGGGGGGAGTGGAGGAGAGCCCCCAGGCTTCTGGGCCTATGGAGTTATGTATGGAGAATAATACTACCAGCCGGCCTGATATCAACCGGGCCACGGATCTGGTCCCTCCAACTGAAGGGGTTTCCCCGGGATCTGTGGATGTGTTTTCCCTAAGCATGATGGAGGAGATGGACGTACACCCAGGGCCTAGTGAACTTACCAGGCCTAAGCTATCCCGTATGAAGTCTAATACGGGGGGGGCAGGAGGTGGAGATGTGTACCCTGACTCCAGTGAGGCAACTGGGGCCCGGGGTGAAACTGTCAGCGGGGTTGAACATGCAGCCGTGTGTGGACCTGGAAACCCTGCAGCCTGTGCTGATACAACAGGCTAGGGGAGGATCCTCCCGTACGGGACCCAGGATGGGGTCTGGAGGGGCCCGGGAGATCCAGGCACCTGACTCTGTGATGCAACAGGAGTCGGGATCGGGTGAGGTGGAGGACGGGCCTAATATGGCGGTGGATCCGGCAACAGTGTGTCTGCCCGATTCGGAGGACAGTGAGCCAGATGAGATGGAGATTGGTGCTCAGATCAAGACACTGGAACTGGAAATCAGCGGTCTTGACAGACTTATCACTAAAAAGAGAAAGAAAAGGAATCGCGCTTTTAGCCGCGACAGAGCGATGTACTCGACGGAGATTGAAGAGCTAGCCGAAACCCTGAAAGAAAAGGAAGAATTGCTGGTTAAATTAAAAGTGATTAAACAGGCAACGCTCCTAGAAGACTCAGCGCCGCTGCCTCCAAACATGGCGGCCGGGTCGCAGGAGGTAACCGAAGATGGCGGACTCTACAGCGAGATCCGTGTGTTGGAGGGTGAGCAAATGTCGGTGAAGGGCCAGGTAGGAACTGAAGGTGTCCCCGGTGGGCGTACAGTGCGGGCTTCTGTAGGGGGGACCGTATTGTATTCCCAGCCGCCCGCGGCTTTTCCGGAAGATACCGGAAGTGACAAATCGGCCCAGAGACCGGTAAGCTCCATGATCCCTTCGGACTCAAAGAATGTTAAGATTAATGTAATAAAAGCAATACCTAGCGGTAATGTGGCAGCAGCTGAGGCGGGGTCTGATCCAGGGAGTACCAGGGTGGTAGCCTGTGACACAGCAGCTGTGCTGTCCTCCGTGGCGCAGTCTCGCTGTCGGCCTGACCCAGCGATCCCGATCAGTACATCCGTTGCTTACAATGCTAATGCTACTGATAATGCTAATATTATTGATTGTGCTAATGTAGCTGATAATGCTAATATTACTGACAATGCTAATGTCACTGGTAATGCTTGCGTTACTGATAATGCTAATATTATTGACAATGCTGGTGTAGTTATCAATGTTACTGACAATGCTAAAATTGCTGATAATGCTAATGTCGCAGATAATGTTGATGTTACTGATAATGCTAATGTAGCTATTAATGTTACTGTCAATGCTAATATTGCTGATAATGCTAATGTCGCAGATAATGTTAATGTTACCGATAATGCTAATGCTACTGATACGGTTGGAGTAGTTAAAAATGCTGTCTCGGTGTGTACAGATGAGAGGGTGGTTGCGATTGAGCATAAGGAGCGGGGGGGTAATTTGAGGAGTGAACTCAGCACGACTCAGGCCAAAATCATTGATACTACATATGGTCCCTTATGCATAACAGACAGAGCCAGGAAAGCGGCTGCTTTAATAGAAAGTGCGTCTAAGACTATGCCTAACATGTTGGTTGGTGGTGATGTACTAGTGAGCAGTTCTGGAGTCTGTATGACAGCCTCAGAAGAGGCAGGCCCTTCATCGCGTCAAAACTTGTGGGGGGGTAGCAGTCTTAGGGTACAGGGAGATATTGTTGTCCAGGGCTCGATTATGAGGTCAAAAGATCCTCTCCCAGGGCCAAGTACAAGTTCTCTCCCGGGGTCAGGCCAGGTAGATCCAAGTTCCCTCCCGGGGCCAAATACAAGTCCTAAGAGTCCTCTCCCAGGGCCAAGTATTCACCCAGGGCTGATGTCATATGCGGGTGCAGTATCTAACTTAGGTTTAAGGCCCAGTATGAATACCCAGAATATAGGGCCTGGCCCAACGGCGGCTCAGCCCTTCAGGCGTCGCAACGTTGTACAACTAAAATATATGGGGAAAGACCCCCTAACAGACCAGATTTTTTAAAAGTTTTCCTAGAGTCATTTAAGTTTGTCCCAGCGGATCTCTTTGCCTGCATCCACCCTGTTAACACTGCGGAGTATGATGTAAGCTTCGTGTCATATCAGGGCCTGCAGACTTTCTGGAGCAGGTGGGGTGGGTGCAGGTCGAGAGATCCATGGGTTAATTATAAGGCTATCGCCATAACTCGCCAGGAGCGAGTTAAAATTACTATATTGGTAAGAAACGAGTCTATACCAGCAGCGGACCTTGGGTTTTGGGTGGGGAGATTTGCAAAGATGGTTTCGCCTCTGGTCAAAGTGCCAGACCCAAGTCATGGCGTCTGGGGTGGCGGATGGTCCACCACAGTAGATCTAAAATGCACGGAGGCTGGCCTAGTACACTTGCCGTCCGCGGCTTTCATTGGTCGCGATAGGATCCAATGTTTCTATCCGGGCCAGCCGAGGATGTGCCACAGATGTGGGGACTTCCGCCACCTCAGTGCCAACTGTCCCCAACAAAAGTGTGGGCATTGTGGGGGCATGGGCCACGAAACCAGGACATGCAACCAAATCAGGTGCAATTTATGTGGCACAATAGGCCACCCCTTCAGTAAGTGCCCCCATGCGGCTCATAACGCCGCGGTTACAGATGAAGAAATAATGAGGGCAGTCGAGGTGGTAGAAAATGTGGAACCAGTGGAGAAACCGGCAGAACCCGTGGAAAGTCCTGCTCCTCCGCCAAATCCCCCACCCCTTGTAACTAAGTTATCAGTACCTTCGATGGCCAAAGTTCAGACAAATGAATGGTCCAGGCAAAAGAGCAAAAGCAAGAAGAAGGGTACGGGGAAGGAAGGGTTAGTTCTATCAAACAGGTTCCGGTTCTTGTCAAGCGAGGAAGAAAGTATGGAGGAGGGGGAGATTAGGGTGAATAGGGAAGGTGCTTTAGTCCAAGTAACCAGGCAAAATAGGAAATCACAAAAGTCAAGGGACCTGCCTTTAGGGGAGATAGCAAAAATAATGAGAAAGACCAGTGTCAGGAAAACTGTTAGGCACTATTTGAAGGATAAGGTGACAACCCCATCTGGGCCTCCTTCCGTAGAAGACCTAGTTCCCCCCTTGATACAGGATCCCCCCCCCTGGCCATCCCATAGAAGCCGGCCCCCCTAGTGGAGTGCCAGAGTCCCCGGTGGTGAGAGATCGGTCTTCAGGGAGTGACCTGGTCCTTGTTCCTCAGAGTCAGGATCCTCCCGTGTGTCCTGTACCTCCTAATCAGAAACCCCTTGAGGTCCCCCATAGCAAACCCTCTGGTTTGCCTCATGATCCGGTTAAGTTGTTGGGAGCAGGGCCCCTGGGTGGCGGTGATCCTGGTGGGTCAACGGGTAGGATGCTAGGGTCAGGCGGAGTCCCTCCTTTGGGGGAAGAGGTTGTCCTCAGGGGGAGGAGTCTTTGCAGGCAGGCCTTAGTTATAAAAGGTTTGGCTCCTCTGATGAGGATTCAGGGAGGAAAATAAAAAAGAAGTGAGTTGTTACTACTGTCTAAAGCTCTGAAGGATGGCTTCCCAGCCCATTAGATTTGCCACTATTAACGTGGCATCTATTCTTTCCGAACGAGCTCGTTATCTGGCCTTTGATTTTTTCAGCACGGTTGAGGCTGATTTTTTATTTTTGCAGGAGACCAGATTAGGTCAACTAGCTGACCTACATAAAGCCAAAAGAGAGTGGAGGCGTGGGCCCTCCTACTGGTCTCTTGCGGCCGAGCCGTACGGTGGGGTGGCGGTGCTTTTTACCGGCATGATAACCATCCAGCGAGTCATTGAGCTTGAGGTAGGTAGGTGCATGGTGATAGATGTCAAACTGAGGGGGCATGACTTAAGGCTGATTAATATTTATGGACCCCAAACAAAGTGGGGTCGGAAATGCCTCTTCAGCGCCATAAAGCCATACATTTTTACAGCCCGGCAGATAGTCTTTGGTGGTGATTTTAACACCGTCACTAGGACAAAAGACAGGGGAGGTTCAAGGACTTCTCTGGGCTATGATTCCCTTTTTTTAGTAAGTATGGTCAGGCAGGCTGGTCTGGTGGATGCACACATTGGTCATTTTCCAGACCACACGGGTTTCACTTTTTATAGAGGTAGTTGTAGGTCTAGGATAGATAGGTTTTTTGTTAAGGAGAGCTCGAAAACCTTGGCTCCAGAGCTGAGGCCGGTAGAGTTCTCCGACCACGTTTACCTATCTATGTCCTTGAATGCTTCGGAGACTCTTCGGAAGGGTAGGGGTCTTTGGCGCCTGAACTCTAAGCTCCTAGAGGAGGAGTTGATAAGACAGTCTTTTAGGGACTTCTTTGAATCCCAGGAATCACTTTTGGAGGCAGGTTGGAGTAGGTCTGAATGGTGGGAGATGCTGAAGAAAAGGACCAGGAGCTTTTTTCGGGGCCTTGTAGCCAGAAATAACTTGTTAAAAGAGAGCACCTACATGGCACTGAGGAAAAAACTTGGGTTCTTGATCTCTGGCCAGGGGGATAGTGGGGAGATCCCCCGGGTGAAGGCTCAGATGAGAGAGATACAGTATGACCGGTATGCATCCTTGGTTCTGGAGAGGGATTATGGGAGGTACCATTCGCCCGATCCTTTCCAGAGCTGTAGGAACTCGGTAGATGCTAAGGAGGTGAGGGGCTTGCGCGATGCTGAGGGTGTCCTTAGGGAGGAGAAGGAGGGCATTCTTGGTGTTGTGCGGTCCTTCTATTCCGATCTCTTATCGGAGAAGTCACTTGACAAAGAGAGGATGGACCAGTTTTTGAGGGAAACTCCTGGCCTTGCTGATTTTAGCGGCCTGCTTGAGTCCTTGGGCGATGAAATAATGGTGGACGAGGTCAGGATGGCGATAGATGGTTTATCTGTCAAGAAAGCCCCAGGCCCAGATGGTCTTACATCTGAGTTCTTTAAAATCTTTGGGGACATCCTGGCTCAGCGTCTCGTGGAGGTTTTTAATGAGAGCCTGGGCAGAGGTTTATTGCCTCCCTCCATGAGGGTCTCTGCCCTTATCTTACTGTCCAAGGGGAAAGATCAGTCATGTATTGAGAACTGGCGCCCCATCGCTCTTCTCAATACTGACAGGAAGATTCTGGTGAAGGTGCTTTTTAATAGAGTGATGCAGGTTTCCGGCCAGTTGCTCTCTCCTTCTCAGCACTGCACTGTGAAGGGCCGAAGCACTTTCAGTGCTGTCCTGACGGTGCGGGAGGCCTTTGAGCGGTGCCGTGCGGAGAAGTGGGGGAAGTACGTTTTAGCCTTAGATCAGTCGAAGGCTTTTGATAGGGTAAATCATGAGTACCTTTGGGCTCTACTTCTGTGGTATGGTCTTCCAGTGCGGGTGGTGAATTGGCTCCGTACCATTTATAGACAAGCCGAGAGCTTCCCTCTTGTGAATGGTTGGGTGGGTCAGTCCTTTGAGGTCAGCTCTGGAGTAAGACAAGGTTGTCCCCTGAGCCCCCTCCTGTATGTGTTTGCCATAGATCCCTTCGTCAGAAGGGTTGGTGGTAGCTCGTTGGGAGGTGTGCTGTTGGGTCCGGAGTGCCCCTTGAAGGTAGTGGCCTACGCTGATGATGTTACTGTTGTCTTGTCGAGTTCCGCGGAAGCTGAGGAGGTAACGACTCTGGTCCGTGGGTATTCTGAGGCCAGTGGCTCATTAGTAAACCAGGAAAAGAGTAAAGTTTTCTGGATGGGGGAGGAGGGTTGTGAATTCAACCTTCCAGACAGTCTTCCCCGGGCGAGTGAGAAGATCAAAATTTTAGGGATTCATTTTGGCCCTGGTGATTATGCCAAGCAAAATTGGGAGTTAAGGCTGGAGGAAGCTTCCCGGAAGGTAGTGAGCTGGAAGAGGTGGAAACACTCTCTCCGGGAAAGGGTGGACCTGATCAAGACCTTCCTGATCCCGGTATTCCTGTACATCAGCTATGTGTGCCTTTTGCCGGAGTCTTTATGGTCTAGGGTTTATGCAGTTTTCTTCCAGTTACTCTGGGGGAATAGGCTGAATCTGGTCAAGCGGGCTGTGACCTACCGACTGAGGAAGGATGGGGGCCTGGGTATGATTAACCCTGTGCTGTTCTTTATGTCAACCTTTCTGAAGTTGCACCTTAGTAGTCTCCTAGTTGAGACCCCTCCTCAGTGGGTGGGAGGCTTCAGGGTATGGGTGGATCCCTTCCTCAGTGCATGGTATGGGGGAGGCACCGTTAAGAGTTTCCGGGTTCGGCATGGGTATCTCCCGACCTACGTTTCCTTGGGATTGAAGGTGACAAGGCGTTGGGGCTTAGGGGCGGGGGAAGTTGGGAGCTCTTCTAGAAGGGAGTTGGAGAAGAGAGTCCTGCACTCCCACTTTTGGGTTCCGCTGTCACTGAGAGACTGCCCAGGTGATGTGAGTTCGGTGGGGCTTTCCTTGATTAACTCGAGGAGAATCCCGTTGAAGCTTCAGGACATTGCCTGGCTCTCCTTTCACGGGAGACTTTATGTAAGAGGGAACCTTAAGCACAGAAATGCTGATGATCGTGGCTGCCCACGGGAGGAGTGTCTAGGGGTGGAGGAGACTATGGACCATTTCTTGCTCGAGTGTCCCTTTAATGTAAAGGTTTATAAAAGAGTCTCCAGGTCGCTGGGGATCCCCTGCCTTTCGGGGCTTAGTTACCCTGAATGGGTCTACGGGGCATTCAAGGCAAGGTGGAGGGCTTTTGATTTCTGTACACTTTTTTTAGTCAGTTTAGTGGTCAGGTATTTCACGTGGAACGCACGGTGTCAGGTCACCATCCGGCAGAAAGTCCTTCCCTGTGAGGTAGTGGTGGAAGATATTCTCCACGAGGCGTGGAAATTGAGGGGCATGGAGGGTCGCCGGATGTCCAATGCTAACTGGCTCAGGCTGTGGCGGAGTCTGAGACCTCCTTAGGGGGTCAAAGTCTGGTGCCTCTCCTTTCTAAGTGGCTTCTCTTGCTGTCCTTTCACCCCATTAGATTTTGTGTGGTGGAAAAATTTTTCAAGTATGGCTTACATGCACCTACAACTTGCTTCTTAGTGGGATACGGTGATGTATATGAGTTGGGTTTGTTGTTTGTATGGTGGCACCTTCTTGTTTTATGTGATTTTATCCTTTTATATTTACTGGACTTATGAATTGGGCAAATAGCCCTTCTGGACTTTCGGTTAAGTTAGGCAAATCAGCCTTTGATTTCAGTTGGTCTTTTTTAATATAGGTTGGTGCCACCTTTAGTAAAGTTTATTGATTTTATTGTTTCATATGTAATGTTATGTTGCAAGTTTTAAATAAAAAAACATTAGCAGGACAGAGAGAGGAGGTGTTTGTTTTAGCTCTGACTTCCAGAAGCCTGCAGGGTAGAGTTTTTTTGCCTAGCCCAGCCTTGATGGAGCCTCCTGGGGCAGCATTCCAGGAGAGTCCCCTGCCTACCGGGCCTGGCCCGGGCCTAGGCCCAGTTTCATCCAGGATCCATGTTAATCAGCTTCCCAGGTTGAGTGGTGCTACTGCTAATGAAAATGCAGGAAAGGCCCCGGCTTCAACATCTCCGGGTGAAAAAACAGACCGTGATCAGGATGAAGCTGAATTTAAAGCTCCTGGCTCGGTGCAGCCTGTGGAAGGAAAAAACCTGCAGCAAAGCCAGTGATGGAGGGACCTGGGGAAGGAGAGGAGGAGAGCCCCCAGGCTCTTGGGCCTACTATGTCCTGCATGAGCAGCAATGTCTCCTACCGGCCAGTTACCAGTTTGGCGGTGGACCTGAACCCCGTAGTAGTGTGTGTCCCTTCTGGGTCTATGAATATACCCTCCTTGGATGAAGTCCCTGGGCCTTCTAAAACTACTGGGCTGGTGTCACCCTGTATGATGTCCAATATAGGGGGTCACGAGAAGGGGGATTTTGTCCAGGCCCCAGTGAAGAAACTGGGGGCCAAGGTAAGGCTGCCTGTGAAGTTTAACAGGCAGCCTCATGTGGTTATTGGAACCCTGCAGCCTGTGCTACCACAACAGGTTGTGAGTGAGGATCCCTGTATAATGATTAATACGGGACCAGAGGGGCCTCAGGAGAATCAAGCATCGGCCGTAGTGAAGGAACTAGGGGCTGTATCGGGTGCTGAAGTTCGAACGGAGAAGGTTCCCAGAGTTGCAGTGGATCCTGCATCAGTCTGCCTCCCGGATACGGAGGAGAGCGAGGAGGAGGACCTAGAGATTGGGTCGAAGATAGGGGCACTGGAACTCGAGATCACGGCCCTAGACAAAAAAATAAATAGGAAAAGGAAAAAGAGAAACCAGGCCTACAGCCGTCACCGGGTAATTATCTCAGCCGAGATTGAGGAGCTAGATGCTGTCCTAAAAGAGAAGCAGGAATTGCTAACGAGGTTAAAAACAATCGTGCAAATACCGAACCTGGTGTCTTCGGAGCCGCTGCCTCCCAATATGGCGGGCGAATCGGAGGAAGAGATCGTGGCCGGTTGCCTATACGATTCAATCCGGGTGCTGGAGGCGAGCGGTCAGTGATGGGCCAGGCGGAAGCTGAAGGTGTTCCCGGTGGGTGCGAGGTACAGGCTGCAGTCGTGGTGGCTAGCCTATGCGCCCAGTCGTCTGCGGCATTTCCGGTGGACACCGGAAGTGGAGCGCCGGCCCGGAGACCAGTAAGCCTGGAAGAATCCTCTAAGTCGAATTATGTTAAAATTAATATTGTGAATGAAAGACTTAATGTTGGCAATATTATGGCTGATACTGGGGCTGAGCCTGAGGGTACCAGTGTGTTAGCCCACAGGGCAGGAGCTGCGCCGTCCTCTGTGGTGCAGTCTCTCTGCCGGGGGGACCCAGCGGTCCCGGCCAGCACACCCGCTGTTCACGGCCCAATGCTTAAAATGTCTGATATAATTTCTGATGATATGTCTATAGGGGCAGGCCTTTCAATGAAATCTGTGCCGGTGAATGAAGGTGTCACTGCTGGAGCTCCCGGTGTGCTAGTAGGTGATAGGTCCGAGAAGGCTGCTAATACATGTGTGGTCCCGGACCTTGCAGCCCCAGGGAGCTTGTTGAGCAGTACTTCCTCAGGAGGCATTGCAGATGTTACAGATGTAGTTATTGATAAAGGTATAGTTAATAGTACTAATAATGCCAGTAACAGTATTTCAGATATCATTGATGGTAATGTGGATATGGTTGATGTTGACAATACCATGTATGGGGTGGAAGAGAAACCTACAAGTACGCTGTCAGTAAAACATACATGTGGGTCAGGTAATATACAACGTAAGAAGGTGGGAGATAATCCAGATATAATAGTGCCTAGTACGGTTCAAAATAGGATCATTGAAACTATTTATGGGCCTTTGGCTGTGTCAGACAGGGCTAGGAGGGTGGCTGTTCTGATAGAAGACGCAGCCAAAAGTATGCCTAATATGTTGGCTGATGGTGGGGTGGTGTTGGATAGACCTGCAGCCCAAACGGTAGCTTCTGAAGTGGCAGGCCCCTCGTCACGACAAAACCCTGGTGGGAATATTTTTGTACAGAAGGCTGTCACTGTCCAGCACCCGGTGGTAGGACTTGGTCCCCTCCCGGGGGTCATATCATATGCGGGTATAGTATCCGGTTCAGGTCCAGGGTCCAGTGTAAATATTCAGAGTATGGGCCCTGGCCCAGTGGGGGCACAACCTTTTAAACGCCGTAACGTAGTTCAGTTGAAATTCATGGGTAAGGACCCCCCAAGTAGATCAGATTTTTTGCGGGTTTTTCTGGACTCATTTAGTTTCGTTCCAGCGGATCTCTTTGCCTGCATCCACCCGGTTAGCACTGCAGAATATGATGTGAGTTTCGTATCCTACCAGGTTCTGCAGACTTTTTGGAACAGGTGGGGTGGATGCAGGGAGAGAGATCCGTGGATCAACTACAGGGCGATCCCCATAACGCGCCAAGAGCGTGTAAAGATAACCATCTTAGTAAGAAACGAGTCCATCCCGGCGGCAGACCTAGGGTTTTGGGTTAGGAGGTTTGCTAAAATGATATCCCCATTGGTAAAGGTTCCCGATCCAAGCCATGGGGTCTGGGGTGGCGGTTGGTCCACCATGGTAGACCTGAAGTACACGGAGGCTGGCCTGGTGCATTTACCATCGGCAGCTTTTATTGGTAGGGACAGGATTCAATGTTTCTACCCAGGCCAGCCGAGGATGTGCCACAGGTGTGGGGACTTCCGCCACCTCAGCGCCAATTGCCCTCAACAAAAATGTGGTCACTGTGGTGACATTGGTCACGAATCCCGCACATGTAATCAGATCAGGTGTAATCTATGCGGGGTAATAGGACACCCGTTCAGTAAATGTCCCCATGCGGCCCACAATACTGTAATCACGGATGAGGAGATTGTAAGGGTGGCTGAAAGTATGGAAAGGGTCGAGTCTATGGTGGGATTGGTGGACCCCATTAGTTGTCCAGCCCCTCCGCTTCCTTCCCATCCGCTTCCTTCCCCCCCTGTTGCCAAGCCATCGGTGACACCGTCATCATCACTAGCAAAGGTCCCGGCAAGCCAATGGACTAAACAAAGGGGCAAGGGTAAAAAGAAGAGAACTGAAGGGGAGGGGATAGTTTTGTCAAACAAGTTTCAGTTTTTGTCCAGCGAAGAGGAGAGCATGGAGGAGGGAGATATCGTGAGGGATGAGGGGGGTAACTTGTTTCAAAGAGCTAAGTCAGGCAGGAAGCAGAGAAAAACCTGAGATCTACCATTGGGGGAAGTGGCAAAGATTGTAAGGAAGGCTAGTGATAAGGAGGTTGCTAGATCATTCTTGAAGGATAAGGTGGCATCCCCATCTGGCCCCCCTTCTGTGGAAGACCTTGTCCCCCCACCGACACAGGATTCCCCCTCAGCCCATCCCATAGAGGTTAGCCCCTCGGACAAAGCCCCGGAGTTTGTAGTAAAGAGGGACTCAATTTTGGGTAAGGAAATGGCCTGTACTTCTCACAAGCAGAATCCCCCCTTGAGTCCTTTTCCTGTAAGTCCCGATCCCCCTAAGATTTCCTTCTGTGGCCCCCCTGATCTTCCCTCAGGTCCGGCAGGGTCATTAGGAGCTGAGCCCTTGGGTTTGGGAGTCCATAGTGGGTCGGTAGGTAAGGTGTCTGGGTCAGTTGGAGTCCCCCCCTTAGGGGAAAAGGTTATCCTCAGGGGGGAGGAGTCTCTGCCAGCAGGCCTAAGCTACAAAAGATTTGGTTCCTCGGATGAGGACTCAAAAAGGAAAATAAAAAAGAAGTGAGTTGTTACTACTGTCTATAGCTCTGAAGGATGGCTTCCCGGCCCATTAGATTTGCCACTATTAATGTGGCGTCTATACTTTCCAAACGAGCTCGTTTTATGGCCTTTGATTTTTTCAGCACGGTTGAGGCTGATTTTTTATTTTTGCAAGAGACCAGATTGGGTCAGCTGGCTGTCTTACATAAAGCAAAAAATGAGTGAAGGCGTGGGCCCTCCTACTGGTCTCTTGCGGCCGAGCCGTATGGTGGGGTGGCGGTGCTTTTTACCGGCATGATAACCATCCAGCGAGTCATTGAGCTTGAGGTAGGTAGGTGCATGGTCTTAGATGTCAATCTGAGGGGGCACGACCTGAGGTTAATTAATATTTACGGTCCCCAAACAAAATGGGGAAGGAAGTGCCTCTTCATGGAGATAAAGCCATATCTTTTTACAGCCCGGCAGATAGTCTTTGGTGGTGATTTTAACACCGTCATTAGGACAAAGGATAGGGGAGGTTCAAGGACTTCTTTGGGCTGTGATTCCCTTTTTCTAGTAAGTATGGTTAGGCAGGCTGGTCTGGTGGATGCACACATTCGTCATTTTCCAGACCACACGGGTTTCACTTTTTATAGAGGTAGTTGTAGGTCTAGGATAGATAGGTTTTTTGTTAAGGAGAGCTCGAAAACCTTGGCTCCGGAGCTGAGGCCGGTAGAGTTCTCCGATCACGTTTACCTATCTATGTCCTTGAATGCTTCGGAGACTCTTCGGAAGGGTAGGGGTCTTTGGCGCCTGAACTCTAAGCTCCTAGAGGAGGAGTTGATAAGACAGTCTTTTAGGGACTTCTTTGAATCCCAGGAATCACTTTTGGAGGCAGGTTGGAGTAGGTCTGAATGGTGGGAGATGCTGAATAAAAGGACCCGGAGCCTTTTTCGGGGCCTTGTAGCCAGAAATAACTTGTTAAAAGAAAGCACCTACATGGCACTGAGGAAAAAACTTGGGTTCTTGATCTCTGGCCAGGGGGATAGTGGGGAGATGCCCCGGGTGAAGGCTCGGATGAGAGAGATACAGTATGACCGGTATGCGTCCTTGGTTCTGGAGAGGGATTATGGGAAGAACCATTCGCCCGATCCTTTTCAGAGCTGTAGGAACTCGGTAGATGCTAAGGAGGTGAGGGGCTTGCGCGATGCTGAGGGTGTCCTTAGGGAGGAGAAGGAGGGCATTCTTGGTGTTGTGTGGTCCTTCTATTCCGATCTCTTATCAGAGAAGTCACTTGACAAAGAGAGGATGGACCAGTTTTTGAGGGAAACTCCTGGCCTTGGTGATTTTAGCGGCCTGCTTGAGTCCTTGGGTGATGAAATAACGGTGGACGAGGTCAGGATGGCGATAGATGGTTTATCTGTCAAGAAAGCCCCAGGCCCAGATGGCCTTACATCTGAGTTTTTTAAAATCTTTGGGGACATCCTGGCTCCGCGTCTCGTGGAGGTCTTTAATGAGAGCCTGGGCAGAGGTTTATTGCCTCCCTCCATGAGGGTCTCTGCCCTTATCTTACTGTCCAAGGGGAAAGATCAGTCGTGTATTGAGAACTGGCGCCCCATCGCTCTTCTCAATACCGACAGGAAGATTCTGGCGAAGGTGCTTTTTAATAGAGTGATGCAGGTTTCCGGTCAGTTGCTCTCTCCTTCTCAGCACTGCACGGTGAAGGGCCGAAGCACTTTCAGTGCTGTCCTGACGGTGCGGGAGGCTTTTGAACGGTGTCGTGTGGAGAAGTGGGGGAAGTACCTTTTAGCCTTAGATCAGTCGAAGGCTTTTGATAGGGTAAATCATGAGTACCTTTGGGCTCTACTTCTGTGGTATGGTCTTCCAGTGCGGGTGGTGAATTGGCTCCGTACCATTTATAGACAAGCCGAGAGCTTCCCTCTTGTGAATGGTTGGGTGGGTCAGCCCTTTGAGGTCAGCTCTGGAGTAAGACAAGGTTGTCCCCTGAGCCCCCTCCTGTATGTGTTTGCCATCGATCCCTTCGTCAGAAGGGTTGGTGGTAGCTCATTGGGAGGTGTGCTGTTGGGTCCGGAGTGCCCCTTGAAGGTAGTGGCCTACGCTGATGATGTTACTGTTGTCTTGTCGAGTTCCGCGGAAGCTGAGGAGGTAACGACTCTGGTCCGTGGGTATTCTGAGGCCAGTGGCTCATTAGTAAACCAGGAAAAGAGTAAAGTTTTCTGGATGGGGGAGGAGGGTTGTGAATTCAACCTTCCAGACAGTCTTCCCCGGGCGAGTGAGAAGATCAAAATTTTAGGCATTCATTTTGGCCCTGGTGATTATGCCAAGCAAAATTGGGAGTTAAGGCTGGAGGAAGCTTCCCGGAAGGTAGTGAGCTGGAAGAGGTGGAAACACTCTCTCCAGGAAAGGGTGGACCTGATCAAGACCTTCCTGATCCCGGTATTCCTGTACATCAGCTATGTGTGCCTTTTGCCGGAGTCTTTATGGTCTAGGGTTTATGCAGTTTTCTTCCAGTTACTCTGGGGGAATAGGCTGAATCTGGTCAAGCGGGCTGTGACCTACCGACTGAGGAAGGATGGGGGCCTGGGTATGATTAACCCTGTGCTGTTCTTTATGTCAACCTTTCTGAAGTTGCACCTTAGTAGTCTCCTAGTTGAGACCCCTCCTCAGTGGGTGGGAGGCTTCAGGGTATGGGTGGATCCCTTCCTCAGTGCATGGTATGGGGGAGGCACCGTTAAGAGTTTCCGGGTCCGGCATGGGTATCTCCCGACCTACGTTTCCTTGGGATTGAAGGTGACAAGGCGTTGGGGCTTAGGGGCGGGGGAAGTTGGGAGCTCTTCTAGAAGGGAGTTGGAGAAGAGAGTCCTGCACTCCCACTTTTGGGTTCCGCTGTCACTGAGAGACTGCCCAGGTGATGTGAGTTCGGTGGGGCTTTCCTTGATTAACTCGAGGAGAATCCCGTTGAAGCTTCAGGACATTGCCTGGCTCTCCTTTCACGGGAGACTTTATGTAAGAGGGAACCTTAAGCACAGAAATGCTGATGATCGTGGCTGCCCACGAGAGGAGTGTCTAGGGGTGGAGGAGACTATGGACCATTTCTTGCTCGAGTGTCCCTTTAATGTAAAGGTTTATAAAAGAGTCTCCAGGTCGCTGGGGATCCCCTGCCTTTCGAGGCTTAGTTACCCTGAATGGGTCTACGGGGCATTCAAGGCAAGGTGGAGGGCTTTTGATTTCTGTACACTTTTTTTAGTCAGTTTAGTGGTCAGGTATTTCACGTGGAACGCACGGTGTCAGGTCACCATCCGGCAGAAAGTCCTTCCCTGTGAGGTAGTGGTGGAAGATATTCTCCACGAGGTGTGGAAATTGAGGGGCATGGAGGGTCGCCGGATGTCCAATGCTAACTGGCTCAGGCTGTGGCGGAGTCTGAGACCTCCTTAGGGGGTCAAAGTCTGGTGCCTCTCCTTTCTAAGTGGCTTCTCTTGCTGTCCTTTCACCCCATTAGATTTTGTGTGGTGGAAAAAATTTTCAAGTATGGCTTACATGCACCTACAACTTGCTTCTTAGTGGGATACAGTGATGTATATGAGTTGGGTTTGTTGTTTGTATGGTGGCACCTTCTTGTTTTATGTGATTTTATCATTTTATATTTACTGGACTTATGAATTGGGCAAATAGCCCTTCTGGACTTTCGGTTAAGTTAGGCAAATCAGCCTTTGATTTCAGTTGGTCTTTTTTAATATAGGTTGGTGCCACCTTTAGTAAAGTTTATTGGTTTTATTGTTTCATATGTAATGTTATGTTGCAAGTTTTAAATAAAAAAAACATTAGCAGGACAGAGCACAGGACAGCACCACTGGACTCAGCAGGACAGAGCACAGGATACCACCACTGGACTGACCAGGACAGAACCACTGGAATGAGCAGGACAGAGGACACCACTAACACACCCTCCCTCTTCCCTGATCAATGCCCGAGTGAAGATGGTGGCGGCAAGCGGGGACTAATATGAATCCGGATCTCGCAAAATCCGACGGCGGGATTATAAGGTTTTGCCTCGTTTTCAGTTTTGCGATCGGCGGGAATACCCGACCAGTGCTCGGATCAGGCTCGGATCGGCACTGTTCGGGGGTGTTCTGATTTCTTAAATCCCTAGTGTTAACACGTCATCGTCATCTGGCCAATAACCAACATCAGACAACAGTACAGGTTCATCCTCTTCTTCCAAGGGACCATTTGCATCGCAATGCTCTTTTACTTTATAAGCCCCATCTTCCAAGTGCTGCAAATTGTTGCACAAAAATGTAATTTCAAATTACCACCATGTTCACCAATTCCGTGCCCTGCCATCTTTTTCACATTCCACAGAGTTGTGCCTAAATAAAAGGACTGTATTAATATTTGATATCTGTCATGAGAATTAGGGTGCCCCACTGAAATAAGAGCTGCCAACATTAGCTAACCGGTAATTTTCTTTATGTCACATCCACTAAAACTCCACCTTATTTTATAGGCAGCTACTTTATGTTTTTATTTTTTAGCATAATGTTATGTTGGGAAGCATGCCAACTATTGCAATTTATTTCCCATTAAAATTACACATTTATAACACATATAATTTGTATACACTATTACAATAAATTATAATGCAATATCACATATTTGTATCATCAGCAGCAGCTATTTATATAGCGCCACTGATTCCGCAGCGCTGTACTGAGATCTCACATCAGTCCCTGCCCCATTGGAACTTACAATAAATTCCCTAACACACATACACTGACCGAGAGAGACTAAGGTCAATTTAATAGCAGCCAATTAACCTACCAGTATGTTTTTGGAGTGTGGGAGGAAACCAAAACACCTGGAGGAAACCCATGCAAACACAGGGAGAGCATACAATCTACACACAGATAAGGACATAGGGCCTGATTCATTAAGGATCTTAACTTGAGAAACTTCTTATTTCAGTCTCCTGGACAAAACCGTGTTACAATGCAAAGGGTGCAAATTAGTATTCTGTTTTGCACATAAGATAAATACTGACTGTTTTTTCATGTAGCACACAAATACTTGATAGCTTATTTGTACACTGAAATTTAAAGTTGATATTTGTGTGCTACATGAAAAAACAGTCACAAGACAGAAAGAAAAGCCAAATAATAGTGTAGCAGAGTTATAACACCAGTGGAAGTTATATATAGAACACTGTGTGGCAGCGTACCAGAAAAAATACACAAAGCAGCTTATTTGTATATAGGCTTCATGGAAACAGCCTCAGATCATCCTGATAGATCCAATGTAGATATGGAGACAGCTTGTCTATGTATGTTTCTTTTGGTCACGCACAACAGCCCCATTGTAGTAACAGCTAACCTGGATTAGCACTGGCAGTAACAGAGGCGCAAAGTCTAACGAACCACCTGTTTTCACCAGGGACCCCTGCAAGGAAGTTTGGGCTTTGCTGCAGGTAAGTTCGCAGGTCTCAGCCCTCTGCGCTGCTTCCAGGCAAGATGAGCTGTATCAAAGTGCAAGATTGGTCAACGAAGCCGGGACTGGTACACAACGGACTGCAGAATGCCAAATCAAGAAATCGAGGAGTAGTCAGCAACAATCAGGAAAACACAGTACCAAACAACAGGCAGAAGAAAAGTGAGGCACAGTCCTAGTCAGGATACCCAGGAATATGCACAGGAACACTGGAGTAAAGGTATGGAGCCTAATACTCTAGTACTAGGCTCCGTACCTTTACTCCAGTGTTTCTGTGCATATTGTGGCTGATTCCTGGGTATCCTGACCCAGAGGATACTGCACTATTTGACGCCCTATTCCTTCTGCTTGATTATATATATATATATATATATATATATATATATATATATATATACAAATATGCACTATATATATATATATATACCCAATAGTTATAAGCTATAGTGCGCTTAGAGAGTGCAATAGTAAAATGTGAGAGAATAATTAGATTAATACAGTAGGCGGCTCCCCAGTCGTTTAACACCAGTCTGCAGGTGTGATACCTAGTAGAAAAATAAAAGACAGGGGGCGCCACACATAGTGCAATTATAAGTGATACACAGTGATATTCCTCCAAACATATATATATAGTTCCCGTACCAGATATTCTGAGTATTAGAGCCAATAGATATATGATGAAATCCCTCTGATGGCACCACGAGTAGAAACTGGTAATCAAGGTAATCCTGGATAGCGGATATCCCTTCCTGACATTAGGTAAGATGATTATCTGCAGACTCAAATATAAGTCACAATAGTGTAATACCGTCAGTGAACCACACCTAGGTGCTTTAAAAAAAACAGGAATTTAATAGCACATTAATTCACACTGCAGGCTCTATAAAAATAAATGCCCGTACATGAAGCATATGTTAAAACAGCTTATCTGTCCTATGGACACTCGCAGATGATGGAAGGTACCAGCCAGCGACAATCCAGACATCCAGAAGATGATCACAGGACTCGGATAACAGCGCAACACCTCAGACACGTTTCGTCTTCAAGAAGACTTTTTCAAGGAGTCATAATGGAACAAATAGCATCCGGCTCTTAAATACTTGAGACATCTTAGTATAGAGCCAATACGATCGAGGTTTCCGGAATAGGCGGGATCATCTCCCAGCCATGTATGCTGGGAGTGACAGGTTTAAGAAGGGACACACCCAGGTGCAAGGAATAATTACATGACAGGTTAACCCCTGATACAAACAAGTAGGGCACAATAGCAGCACCTCTGGTGAATGAAGGTACTGCTGCAACACACAAAAAGAACAAATAATAAAGTCCAAAAGTCCAGGAGGCAGGAGCTGCCAGGCAAAGCAGTAAGCTGTAAGCAGATCGTTACAGTACCCCCTCCCTTAAGGGCGGATTCCAGACGCCCACATTACCAAAAGTGTTTGAAAGTGTCAGAGTCATAGTCCACTATCGGGCATGTAGTGGAGAAATCCTCATCCATGGACAACGAAGGTACGGGAACCATGTCCAAGGCATGCAGGAATCCCAAAGTCTAACCTCTCTTCTTTTTACCTTTCTTTTTCTTTGCTTTCTTTTTAGGGACACAGGATTCCTCAAACTGAATAGCACATGCAGGTAGCCTCAAGGGTTGGGCAACTGGAGACAAGGAAGTTGGCACAGAAGACATGCAGAGCGTATGGCTGACAAGTGTTGGAGCAAATTCTTCGAACACTGCCTCACAAAAAAGCTGTAAATCAGAAAGGAGGGGATCTCTGATCTCAATAAAGGGGCTGGCCCATTCCAAAGCTTTTCCTGTAAAGTTGGATAACAGGTAATATACTTGCTTCCGTTGGTTATCTAGGAGGTCAGGTACTGATGGTAAATAGGATATAAAAAATGTAATCAGAGCATTTAATTGCTGTATATCCCCATTGAAGGTAGGTGGTAGTTCAGACTTGGCGGCAGGCCCGGACTGGGCGGCAGATTTGGCGGCAGGCCCGGACTGGGCGGCAGACTTGGCGGCAGACCCGGACTGGGCGGCAGACTTGGCGGCAGGCTTGACATTAGACCCGGAATGGGCGGTAGGCTTGGCAGCAGGCTTGACAGGAGACCCGGAATAGGCGGCAGGCTTGGCAGCAAGCCCGGACTGGGCGGCAGGCTTGGCAGCAGGCCCGGACTGGGCGGCAGGCTTGGCAGCAGGCCCGGACTGGGCGGCAGGCTTGGAGGGGACAGCGCTGTAAGAAGCCTCGGAAGGGACAGCGCTGTGAGAAGCTTCGGAGGGGACAGCACTTTGAGAAGCCTGAGGGCAGACAGCACTTTGAGAAGCCTGAGGGCAGACAGCACTTTGAGAAGCCTGAGGGCAGACAGCACTTTGAGAAGCCTGAGAGCAGACAGCACTTTGAGAAGCCTGAGGGCAGACAGCACTTTGAGAAGCCTGAGGGCAGACAGCACTTTGAGAAGCCTGAGGGCAGACAGCACTTTGAGAAGCCTGAGGGCAGACAGCACTTTGAGAAGCCTCGGAGCAGACAGCACCAAGTGGGAACTCAGGCTGAACCGCATGGACTGGCAACTCGGGCTGGACCGCATGGACTGGCAACTCGGGCTGGACCGCATGGACTGGCAACTTAGGCTGGACCGCATGGACTGGCAACTCGGGCTGGACCGCATGGACTGGCAACTCGGGCTGGACCGCATGGACTGGCAACTCGGGAGTGGCCTGGAGGGACAGGACCCCCTCTGGAGCGGACTGTAAGGGCAGCGCCCCCTCTGGAGCGGACTGTAAGGGCAGCGCCCCCTCTGGAGCAGACTGGAAGGGCAGCGCCCCCTCTGGAGAAGACTGTAAGGGCAGCGCCCCCTCTGGAGAGGACTTTAATGGCTGTGCCCCTTCTGGAGAAGTCTTTAAGGGCAGCGCCCCCTCTGGAGTAGTCTTTAAGGGCAGCGCCCTCTCTGGAGGAGTCTTTAAGGGCAGCGCCCCCTTTGGAAGAGTCTTTAAGGGCAGCGCCCCCTCTAGAAGAGTCTTTAAGGGCAGCGCCCCCTCTGGAGCAGGCTGAAGCTCAGGAACAGAGACAGCGGCTGAAGACTCGGAACTGGAGACAGAGGCTGAAGACTCGGAACCAGAGACAAAGGCTGAAGACTCGGAACCAGGGACAAAGGCTGAAGACTCGGAACCGGAGACAAAGGCTGAAGACTCGGAACCGGAGACAGAGGCAGGAAACTCGGGACCGGAGACAGAGGCAGGAGACTCGGGACTGGAGACAGAGGCAGGAGACTCGGGACCGGAGACAGTGGCAGCAGGCTCAGGACCGGACACAGTGGCAGCAGGCTCAGGACCGGACACAGTGGCAGCAGGCTCAGAACCGGACACAGTGGCAGCAGGCTCAAAGTTGGAGGCAGATGATGTAACCTCAGAGCTGAAGACAGATGATGTGACCTCAGAGCTGGAGGCAGATGATGTGACCTCAGAGCTGGAGGCAGATGATGTGACCTCAGAGCTGGAGGCAGATGATGTGACCTCAGAGCTGGAGGCAGATGATGTGACCTCAGAGCTGGAGGCAGATGATGTGACCACAGAGCTGGAGGCAGATGATGTGACCTCAGAGCTGGAGGCAGATGATGTGACCTCAGAGATGGAGGCAGATGATGTGACCTCAGAGCTGGAGGCAGAGGCTGGCACCTCGGCACAGGAGACAGAGGCTGGCACTTCGGCACAGGAGACAGAGGCTGGCACCTCGGCACAGGAGACAGAGGCTGGCACCTCGGCACAGGAGACAGAGGCTGGCACCTCGACACAGGAGACAGAGGCTGGCGCCTCAGGACAGGCGGCTGGAGCTGGCAGATTGGGTCTCTTCCCAGAGAACAGAAATGGTGGAGCATAAATAATTTTGGAATGCGGAGAGGAAATAACAGGAGATGGTTCAGTAAGCTGACGTGGTCTACGGACAGGACAGTCCTGCAAGAAATGTGCATTGCTGGCACAGTAGAGACACGACTTGTATGTTATCCTGCGCCGCCGTTCCTCTTCGGTTAGATGGGGGCGTGGACCACCTGTGTACTGGGAATTTGTTACCCCATAGTTCATAGAAAACAGCAAATTTGTAGAAGTACTTTTAAGAGGTGCTGTTTGCACAGGTTCATCAGCAGAGAAGGTGGATTGAGACAGCTCAGCAGCTTCTGAATTAAGAGAGGCAGAATCTGACAGTCTCCTGAGTGGGTCCACAAGTAAAGAGGAAAATCTAGCAAGCTGAGAACGTAGCAATATAATGTCCATCTGTAAAGTTTATAGCAGTGGTAATTCCATGATTGGTGAAACAGACATGTTGCAAAAAACAAATGAAAACTTGATTGCAGGAAAAAGGTCCCAGAATAAAACAAAAACTTTCACCTGACTCCAAAGCTGTTTTGTGGGCTGGTTATACTGGCACGGTCACAAACAGGAGTACAGCTAGGAGTCACGAATATGGTGAAAACACTCTGTTTATTTGCAGAAAAGTATAAATAGCAGGTAATTGAGTGCAGTAGTAAATACCAGGTGCAAGCTGATGCAGGAAATGATACGAATGTTCAGAAACCAGCAGGTAAGCAGCTAATGCAGGGAAGCAGGAAGTATGAACAGGTTCCAAGCAGGCATGAACCAGAGGAGCAAGGCAGGAGGAAGAATCCACAGGTTGCAACAAGGATATGACATCACAGGATGGGACAACAATAACCAGCCATGTATGCTGGGAGTGACAGGTTTGAGAAGGGACACACCCAGGTGCAAGGAATAATTACAGGGCAGGTTAACCCCTGATACAAACAAGTAGGGCACAATAGCAGCACCTCTGCTGCAACACACAAAAAGAACAAATAATAAAGTCCAAAAGTCCAGGAGGCAGGAGCTGCCAGGCAAAGCAGTAAGCTGTAAGCAGATCGTTACAAAGGGTCCCCAGAGGTCTAAGAATTAAAAAAACTCCTTCCTTTGGTATAGATAATCCACTAATTATGAAGGAGTGGGACAGAACGTTAGATGAGTGCTCTATTAATCTAATGAGACTGATTGTGACTGAGAAACAAAAAAATCTAGTATCAGTCCAACTGGAAATTAAGGATAAAGAATCCAAGGCTGAAGGCTATAGATCTAAGGAGGATTATAAGATTAATGAGAAAGTGTTACAGAAGAAATTAGACAGACTTGAGTCTGAGGTTGTAGAAAGAAAAAAAAGGAAATATCAAAGAGATAAAAGGGATTAAGCGAATAATCAGGTCTATCGCTGGTCTAGACAACAGAATGATGACGTATCTTCAAAAGCATTGGATAGAACACTGATTGATGCTAACAGATTTAGCCATAGATCTAGAGATAGAAATGAGTGGACCAATGTATCCCATAAACGTCCAGGTTCCTTTAGGAGACCACCACAACATCTGAACCTGAGAAATAGATTTTCTCCCCTACAGAGAGAAAGGTTCTTGAGCACTGAGGAAGATTTTTTATCCCTGCTCAAACTCCCAAAGAGGATACCATTTACAAAAATTTAATCTAAGAGAGAATATAAAACTAGCATCTCTTATGAAAAGGAGACATATAGAAGAAGAGGCAAAGGAGGGGGATCTAAGAGACAGAAAGAGAAGACACTATTAAAGAAATCTCTTGATCCTAAACCTCTTGATCCCAAATCTTTGGATATTTTCAATCTTTCGGACTACACTCTTACTCAAGAAGAGCTTCAATTACTTAGTAAGGGGTTATCCTTTGCACCCACTAATGTTTCTAATGATTTTCATCTGTTTTTGGATTTAAATAGATTCACTAGAAGACTCACATTAAAAAGGCATTTTTTAAAAAGGAATGAGAAAGTTACTGTATCTATACCTTCAAAAGAATCAGCATCAGGTTTAAAACTGCCATCTAAATTTTATCCCCTTGAATCCAGGGGTAGTAATATAGAGATGTTTCATCAGTTAGTTAAAAATGATCTTTGCCAAGCTAATGTCACAAAAAGATATAAGAGGAACATCTCACCCTCTGAGAAAAAAGCTTTAGACAATTTAATGAATAATGAGAGGATTATCATCAAGCAAGCTGATAAAGGGGGGGGATTGTTGTCCTAAATAGGACTGATTACATCTTAGAGGCTGCAAAACTATTAGATGATGAATTATCCTATAGAAAACTAGAGCAAGATCCTACTGCTGAGTTTGTAGAGGAGCTAAAGGTAATCCTATATGAGGCTTTAAGAGAGAATATATTAACTCGTGATGAGTATCTATTTCTCCTCCAGGATTCACCGGTTATTCCGATTTTTTACTATCTGCCAAAAGTGCATAAATCGCTAGAAAGGCCTCCTGGGAGACTCATTATAGAAGGGATTGGCTCCCTTATGTCACATGCGTCTCAATATGTTGATTACTTTATTAAGAAGTATGTCATTAGTTTACAAGCCTTTTTGAAGGATTCCACTTCTCTATTACAACTTTTGGGTGATATACAATGGAAACCCACTTTTAAATGGGTCACAATAGACGTACAAGCGTTGTATACATTTGTCATAACAAGGGAATAGAAGCGGTCAACTACTATCTGCAATTAGATAAGAATTTAGACAATGGGCTCAAGATATTTGTTTGTAAATTGATTCGATTCATACTGTCTCGGAACTATTTTAAATTTATGGAGAGCTTTTACTTGCAAATATGCAGGACGGCGATGGGGACTGTATTTGCCCCCAGCTTCGCTAATCTCCTTATGGGAAGATGGGAATCTGAGTTCATCTATGGGGAGAAAAATCATTTTTGCACACAAATTATCTTTTATCGTAGATATATAGACGATATTATTCTGATCTGGGATGGTCCCCTTAAATCATTGGAAGAATTTTTGTGCTACTTGAATACAAATGACTTTAATTTGAAATTTCATCTAAGATTAATGATACCACCATAGAATACTTAGACTTGGTTCTTGAAAGTACAGGTATCCAGATACAAACCAAAACATTCATTAAAGAAGTAGATACAAACAGCTATCTGCATTATGATAGCTGTCACCTTACGAAGTGGAAAGATAATATCCCTAGGTCACAATTTAACCGCATAAAACAAAACTGTTCAGATGAAAATACTTACAGGGAACAATCCTTGATTTTTGCAGAAAGATTTAAGGAAAGAGGCTATCCTGATTCAATTATTTCAGATGCACTGGTAAAAACAGATAATGTGGATAGAAAGGATATGCTGGTGTATGCTGGTGTATAAGAACAAAAATGAGGAGGAGCGGAAGGAGGTAGTTATCACTGAATTTAGTAAAGATGATAGGAAAGTAAAATCTATCCTGAATAAACATTGGAAAATAATTTGTATGGACCCAGTTTTGGGCCCTGTGGTTCCGTCCAAACCAGATATAGTTTTTAAGAAAACTAAAAATCTAAAATCTTTGCTAGCACCTAGCTTGCTGAAGGATGTGACGGAAAATAAGGTGACATTTTTGGCTAAACTAGGCAAAGGTTCTTTCAAATGTAACACCTGTAATGTATGTAAATTCATTTCCCCTCTAAACCACGCATTCTATGATTCATCACATATAAGAGAATATAAAATTCGTGACCGTATTGACTGTCTTATGACGTCAGTCATCTATCTATTAGAATGCTCATGTGGTAAGTCCTATATAGGGAAGACGAAGAGAGCTCTGAAGCTGCGCATTCAGGAGCATGTGAGGGCTATAAAAATCAAGTCAGACCTGCATACAGTTTCTAGACATTTCTTGGTATGTCAAAATTCGGACCCTAGTGGTCTTAAGTTTAAATGGATTGAGCATGTGGTGTTGGGTGCACGAGGTGGTGATCTGGCGAAAAAACTTACCTGCAGAGAGATTTATTGGGTGTATAGATTGGATACTTTGGCACCTAAAGGTCTTAATGAAGCTTTTGAAATGACCTTGCTTTTGGTGTAACGTCTTGTGCATTTGAATAATATTGTCTTTTTTCTTCGTAGGTGACCCCTGTTATGTTGTATATAGTCAGGGTTATCTCTTGTGCTTATGTATTCAGTAGCTAGATATTTGCTGTATTAGTCAGCTATTTTCTATGAATTTGATGTAAGCGGGGACCCCAATAATGAGGACCTCTTTGTCTCCATGCATACTTGTATGCTCTCTTTTTATAATGAATTGTATCTGACTTATGTATTTTGATTGTCTGTATATTTTGACTGGCTTCCGCCATTCATTTTATTTGTATTTTTTATAATATTCAGCCTTGGGTCATGAATTTACCTTTTGTACATTGGCCTATATAGTATTAATACTGATTGTTGCTGTCAATTGGATAACGTTTTGACGATCGCTCTACCGGAAGTGCCAAACCGGAAGTGACATATCGGGATAGAGATGATCCCGCCTATTCCGGAAACCTCGATCGTATTGGCTCTATACTAAGATGTCTCAAGTATTTAAGAGCCGGATGCTATCTGTTCCATTATGACTCCTTGAAAAAATCTTCTTGAAGACGAAACGCTTCAGAGGTGTTGCGCTGTTATCTGAGTCCTGTGATCATCTTCTGGATGTCTGGATTGTCGCCGGCTGGTACCTTCCATCATCTGCGAGTGTCCATAGGACAGATAAGCTGTTTTAACATATGCTTCATGTACGGGCATTTATTTTTATAGAGCCTGCAGTGTGAATTAATGTGCTATTAAATTCCTGTTTTTTTAAAGTACCTAGGTGTGGTTCACTGACGGTATTACACTATTGTGACTTATATTTGAGTCTGCAGATAATCATCTTACCTAATGTCAGGAAGGGATATCCGCTATCCAGGATTACCTTGATTACCAGTTTCTACTCGTGGTGCCATCAGAGGGATTTCATCATATATCTATTGGCTCTAATACTCTGAATATCTGGTACGGGAACTATATATATGTTTGGAGGAATATCACTGTGTATCACTTATAATTGCACTTTTTGTGGCGCCCCCTGTCTTTTAATATATATATATATATTTATATATATATATATATATATATATATATATATACACAAGTATGCACTATATATATATATATATATATATATATATATATACAGCACATAACTCCAACCACGTATTGTTGATGAGAAGTGTTTTTGGGATACAGATTATTGTGTGGCAATTATAATAGAGTATATTTATTGCAATACAAAATATTGTTTTTAATCGCCACTCATTTTGCTGAATTTAATGGAAACAACAGTTCCTGTTAAAAAAAACTATAGATGAGCGCACTCGGATTTCCTGAATCCGAGCCCACCCGAACGTTGCCGATCCGAGTCGGATCCGAGACAGATCTGGGTATTGTCGCCAAATGAAAACTTGAAAGCGAGGCTCCGAGTCATAATCCCGTTGTCGGATCTCGCGATACTCGGAACCTATAAATTCCCCGCTAGTCGCCGCCATCTTCACTCGGGCATTGATCAGGGTAGAGGGAGGGTGTGTTAGGTGGTCCTCTGTTCTGGTAGATCTCGTGCTGTGCTGTTTAGTTCTGTGCTGTGCTGTGCTGTGCTCTGTTCTGCAGTATCAGTCTAGTGGTGCTGTGTGCTGTGCTCTGTTAATTTTGAGTTCAGTGGTGCTGCTTGGTCCTGTGCTGTGTCCTGTTCAGTCCAGTTGTGCTGTGTCCTGTGGTCTGTGCATCTAAGGGCATAGTTATTTCCCCATTATTCCCAAGTGTTTAAAAAATTTAAAAAAAGTTATAAAAAAAAAATTTACAATTTTTTTTTAATTACAACAAAATTCGCCAAACCAATCCTGCAGTATAAGCCCATTGGTACTGCAATATTACCAAGTTCACACATTCAGCAGTAAAAGTCCAGTGGTACTGCTGCAATATTACAAAGTTCACACATTCTGCAGTATCAGTCCAGTGGTGCTGTGTGCTGTGCTCTGTCAATTTTGAGTTCAGTGGTGCTGCTGGGTCCTGTGTGCTGTGTCCTGTTCAGTCCAGTGGTACTGTGTCCCGTGCTCTGTGCTTCTAAGGGCATAGTTATTTCCCCAATATTCCCAAGTGTTTAAAAAATTAAAAAAAAGTTAATAAAAAAAATATACAAAAAACTAATTAAATTTTTTTTTAATTACAACAAAATTTGCCAAACCAATCCTGCAGTATAAGCCCATTGGTACTGCAATATTACCAAGTTCACACATTCAGCAGTAAAAGTCCACTCCTCTACGCAGTCCAGATACATTTATTGGTGCGAATCATACAAGTTCAGGGTTTTTAAATTATATTGTGGTGACCCACTCCTCTATGCAGTCCAGATACATTTATTGGTGCAAATCATACAAGTTCAGGGTTTTTAAATTATATTGTGGTGACCCACTCCTCTACGCAGTCCAGGTACATTTTTTGGTGTGATTAAGACCAGTTGATGGTTTTCTTATTATATTGTGGGGACCACTCCACTACGCAGTCCAGAAAGATACCTCGTTGCAACGTTTTGGACTAATAACTATATTGTGAGGTGTTCAGAATACACTGTAAATTAGTGGAAATGCTTGTTAATGAATGTTATTGAGGTTAATAATAGCGTAGGAGTGAAAATAAGCCCAGAAACTTGATTTTTGAACTTTTTATGCTTTTTTCAAAAAAAATCCGAATCCAAAACCTTAAATCCGAACCAAAACCTTTCGGCAGGTGTTTTGCGAAACAAATCCGAACCCAAAACATCGCGAAAATCCGAATCCAAAACACAAAACAGGAGACCTCAAAAGTCGACGGTGCACATCCCTAAAAAAAACCCAAATATAAGTTATAATAAGGCAGAATATTTGCTAAACTATTACAGGTCTGGGATCAATTCCTTATAATGATGCTTACAGTTTACAGTGCATCAAAGGAACACAATGTCCTCTACATGCACATGTTAAATGCCGCCATACTGCTGTGATATAGATCACCCACCAGTCGGATGTTGTAACTTTTCCTCAAGGCCAGGTTAAGGGCTGTTAAATCTAAAAGACAGGTTGATATGATAAGTGAAAAACTATTTTCACAATCACAAATATATATAGAAACATTTCCATACCAGTAAGCAATATAAGATGTTTAACATGATACAGGGTTACGAAAACTGGTACCCAAGTATTAATACCAAAGATGGGCTATAGACTATGGGCCTGATTCATTAAGGAAAGTTAAGTAAAAAAAAATGAGTAAGTAGTCTACTGGAAAAAACCATGTTACAATGCAAGGGGTGCAAACTAGTTTTCTATTTTGCACATAAGTTAAATACTGTCTGTTTTTTTCATGTAGCACACAAATACTTGATAGCTTATTTGTACACTGAAATTTAAAGTTGATATTTGTGTGCTACATGAAAGACAGACAGTATTTAACTTATGTGCAAAATAGAAAATTAGTTTGCCCCCCCCTGCATTGTAACATGGGGCCTGATTCATTAAGGATCTTAAATGAAGAGGATTCTTATTTCAGTCTCCTGGACAAAACCGTGTTACATTGCAAGGGGTGCAAATGAGTGTTCTGTTTTGCACATAAGTTAAATACTGACTGTTTTTTCATGTAGCACACACATATCAACTTTAAATTTCAGTGTACAAATAAGCTATCAATTATTTGTGTGCTACATGAAAAAAACAGACAGTATTTAACTTATGTGCAAAATAGAAAACTAGTTTGCACCCCTTGCATTGTAACATGGTTTTGTCCAGTAGACTACTTGGTTTTGTTCAGGAGACTGAAATAAGAATCCTCTTCATTTAAGATTCTTAATGATTCAGGCCCCATGTTACAATGCAGGGGGAGCAAACTAATTTTCTATTTTGCACATAAGTTAAATACTGTCTGTCTTTCATGTAGCACACAAATATCAATTTTAAATTCCAGTGTACAAATAAGCTATCAAGTATTTGTGTGCTACATGAAAAAAACAGACAGTATTTAACTTATGTGCAAAATAGAAAACTAGTTTGCACCCCTTGCATTGTAACATGGTTTTTTCCAGTAGACTACTTACTCATTTTTTTTTACTTAACTTTCCTTAATGAATCAGGCCCATAGTCTATAGCCCATCTTTGGTATTAATACTTGGGTACCAGTTTTCGTAACCCTGTATCATGTTAAACATCTTATATTGCTTACTGGTATGGAAATGTTTCTATATATATTTGTGATTGTGAAAATAGTTTTTCACTTATCATATCAACCTGTCTTTTAGATTTAACAGCCCTTAACCTGGCCTTGAGGAAAAGTTACAACATCCGACTGGTGGGTGATCTATATCACAGCAGTATGGCGGCATTTAACATGTGCATGTAGAGGACATTGTGTTCCTTTGATGCACTGTAAACTGTAAGCATCATTATAAGGAATTGATCCCAGACCTGTAATTTTTCTCCCCAGATTATAGTATGCAATGACTTAAATAACATTATGTACCACACTGAAATAAGAAAGGTGGTTAGTGTTTAGAGGATATGATCATTAATGTTCTGGTCCCTGGTGTTTTGGAAACTGTTGGAACACAGTAACAGTCTAAGACTCCTTCCACAATTACACAGTCCAGAATACCCAACATTTTTTGGAATACAGTAGTTAAGGCTGAAATCTCAGTTCTCACTTTCCATGTACCAAAACACTGGCTGCTCTCCAATCAAAACATAGCCCCAGTAGCTATTATTTTCTCTTTGGAATTAAATGTTTTCCGGAGCAGCTGCTAAACTAAGCCCAAGAATTGAGTCTCGGCACGAGACTGTTCAATCTCTGATGGTTCTAGCAGACAGTTCCTTTTTTTTTACATCTCGCCTTCTAAATATGGCATCTCATGGAACACTATAAACACACATTCTAAATTAAGTTTTTTTGTTATTTTCCTTTGCTGCTTAAACCCTATAACATATGTAAATTGCAACAATACTAAAGCCCCCAAAAAGCTCTGCTTTTCTTGCTACCGTTCATTAATTTCTTTTTAAAGATATTGAGGCTCTTAAATCTGCTTTTCTATTTCTCATTACATCTGATCATACACTGAAGGCCTGGTTCAGAGCTGGATACGGAATGGAACTAACACTCTTAGAAAAAAAAAAAGTACAGAAAACAAGTGTATTTCCACCTTTATGGGGAGCCATATGCATTTCGAGATGTGTCCACCATCCGCAGCATAGGCACCTGATTTATGAAAGTCATCATTGTAAGCACATACTTGCACCTGCCCTATGCGTGTTTCTGCTGGTCTGCATGAGTTCCGTTTGCATGGATATGCCGCTAGTGTACCTCCCCCATCCCGCCTCTCCAGACGTAAGTGCTAGAAACATGTAAATCTGAATAGGAGCATATGCATGTGCCCAGAGTGATTTCACACAAGATACGCTACGCAAACTGGCATATGTCCCATTTTGAATCACACCCTGAGTGCCCAATATATTAGGCACATCTGCCTTCTCATATGACAGTAATATATGAGTAAATAATGCTATATAAAGCAGGTAGACCAATGTACCAATGGATCAAGCAGTTTGATGGGGAATGGATAAGACTACAGATTTTGGATGTAGCATATTAATCTGTGCCAGATGCACTGACGTGAATGTATCGGCAACAGCAAAATTATTTGATTTTTCGTCCACAGAAAAACATTTGAAAAATTATTGGGTCACCACCCAAAAAAACCTGTATAACCACAATGACATTGCTTTTTTATCTCCAATCATCATGCCTTCAGACTGAAACTGCATGAGTTGAACCATTAGGGAAACATCCTGCGTTGCTAAAGGAAACTATAGCATAGCAGAGGAGGTTTTCACCTTGTGATCACTTTATAAGTAAGTAAACATCTGCAGCCTGACTCGTTAAGGAGCGTAAATGCCTATACGTGCCGTATTTTGAGTAAAAACACTCTGCGCATGCCCTGAACTGGACCATACTCTAGTGAACGCAGCAACGTTCAATTCATCTCCAAGCGCAAATAACTCTTATGACAACCTACAACTCATGGGTGGGACACTGTAGGGAAAGAGTTTGCACGTTGTCAATGTACAGTGACGGCATTCCTTGTCATATACGTGCGATTCAAGCTCCAGCGCACGCAGAAGTACGCTGTTTTTTAGACATAAGGTTTGCACCTGCTCAAGGTGAAGTCTAACTCACGGATGATAATGATGACCAAATGCAGCCATTCATTGATGAAAGAATTTAATCAGCCCACCTGACACCACTTTCGTTATACAACACTGTAGAAGACTGACAGAGGGCGGTTACTAGAGTGTTATTTTGTCAAAGGGAATCTATGTGCTGACATTTAGGATATTATATAGCAAAATTATAGGATTATTCAACCACAGAGGTAGGTGCATTCTTGATTACTTTACAAGCAGTGCATACTTGTGCAAATGTTTCAAATTGTCTCTGCTTTTCAAATCATTTTCATACATTTTTAGTAATGTCACACATTACCAATCCTTCTCTGTTTTGAAATGTCATGTGTGTGTTGTCTAGTTCCTACAAAAAAAAATCTTGCCTATGTTGTCTGCTATGTACAGTATGCTTACGTAGCAGCATACATTTATAATGCGGTTCTCTCTTTTTTTTTTCATAATTTCATGAAATTGTCATGTTCCATAAATTTCATCTCATGCTTACTTTTATATATTTTGGGGGGATCCCAGTCCTCCAGATTCTCAAGACTATTCCGGCTATAAAGAATATGTGATTTCATCATACTTTACATTTAAGTACCTTTTGGTCTTTGCTTCAAATGTAATGCTTAAAGTAAATAGACAAAAAAAAGAAAACCAATTATTTGTTTAAAATTTGTGTATTGAAACACAAAACATCAAAAGTGGAAAAACAAACACTCATAAAAATATAATTCTGAACAAATACTATTTTGATTTGCGGTGACACTTGCCCCCTGGGTCAACATTTTGCTTGGTGATTACTTTTTTTTGACTATGGGTCACACATGATGTTGATTCCACCAGTGGTGGAGGAGCAGATGCTGCATCAGGTGGTGAAGGGGCAGGCAGTGCCGTAACTAGCCATTTTAGTGCCCTGGGTGAGATAGGGAACCGGCGCCCCCCATCTAAGTGGGAGTGTCAATCATCGCGTGGGCATGGTCAACCTACTGTGGGGGCGTGGCTAGCGCTTTACAAGTTCTAGACTGCACTGAAACCCTCTCCCTCCCCATTCTTCACGGTCTGGCTTTGTAAGGATCTTTATGTAATAAGTCACCATAGAATCAAAGTACTTTAAATGCAGCTATCACATGCTAGCTGTATAAAAAATGAATTGGTTATTGAAATAAAACTCACTGAAACAAATTAAAACATAAATGTAACGGTACCATCTGTATCACACTGACCCTTCATCCCACTGTGCCCTCCATCACAGTTTCTCCTTTATCATACCGTGCCATGGAGCCATCTTTATCACATTGTGCCCCCTTTATCACCATCACACGAAATGAATAATATATATATATATATATATATATACAAACACACATACAATATAAAGAGCCTCCTAGTGTCCGCCATACCTTATAGAGCATTCCTGTGACCTCCATACAATACAGAGAGCATTCCTGTGACTTCCATACAATACAGGGAGCATTCCTGTGACCTCCATACAATACAGAGAGCATTCCTATGACCGCCATACTATACAGAGAGCATTCCCGTGACTGCCATACTATAAAGAGAGCATTCCTATGATCACCATACTATACAGAGAGCATTCCTATGACCGCCATACTATACAGAGAGCATTCCTATGACCGCCATACTATACAGAGAGCATTCCTATGACCACCGTACAATACAGAGAGCATTTCTATGACCGCCATTTAATACAGAGCATTCTTGTGACTGCAATACAGATAAATACCTCACCTAAAATTAATAGACCCCACCATTAAATTAAAAAGCCCCATCAATAAATTAAATTGACCCACCAGCCGCCCACAAATAAAATAGTACTCATTAAATAATTAGCCCCCACCTAAACGTCACCATTAAATTAATAGCCTACCTCCCACCCATGTACTAAGACACCCAACCTCCCTACCCACATATCACACATTATATTAATACATCCCCCCTTTCCTCACACATTATGGCAGCATACCCCCACTTCCCCCATAAAGCATAGCAGCATCCCCCCCTCCATAATAGCAAGATGCAGCACACATTCCTCCCCTCCATAATAGCAGCACACATCCCCCTCCCTAATAGCAGCACACCCCCCCCCTCCCTCCATAATAGCAGCTTAAATGCCCCCCTCCCCTCCCTCCATAATAGCAGTTCAACTCCCCCCTCCCTCCATAATAGCAGCTCACATCCCTCCCTCCTTAATAGCAGCTCACATGCCCCCCTCCCTCCATAATAGCAGCTTACACCCCCCCTTCCTCCATAATAGCAGCTTACATCCCCCTCCCTCCATAATAGCAGTTCACATCCCCCCCTCTCCCTCCATAATAGCAGCTTACATACCCCCCTCCCCTCCCTCCATAATAGCAGCTAACATGCCCCCCTCCCCTCCTTCCATAATAGCAGCTCACATGCCCCCCTTCCCTCCTCTCCCTCCATAATGGCAGCTCACATGCCCCCCTTCCCTCCCCTCCCTCCATAATAGCAGCTCACATGCCCCCCTCCATAATAGCAGCTTACATCCTCTCCTCCCTCCATAATAGCAACACACATCCCCTTCCCCTGCTTTGAAGCTTACCTTTGTTGTCTTTATTCCTGACCAGCCGTCGCTGCCTGGCTCCTCTCTGCTTCTCTGCTCCTCTGATGCCTAGCAACGTCATGACATCAGACGCTGAGGCAGAGGGCAGAGTTCAGAAGGGGGTGGAGCCGGGTGCCAGCCGCCATTTTGGATGCGCCGGGCGGCCGGCAGTCTGAATCTGAGGTCTGTTTCATTTTTTTTTTCACTCCTCACACAGAGGCCGGTGCGGACAGCCACTGCGCCCTCTTGGGACTGCGCCCTGGGCGGCGGCACCGCCCGCACCGGCCTTGTTACGGCTCTGGGGGCAGGAGATGGTGGGGGGCAGCAGAGGGCAGTGGGATAACAGAGGGTGGAGGGGCAACAGAGGAAGAAGGGACAGTAGAGAGCAGAGGGGCAGCAGAGGAAGGAGGGGAAGCAGAGGGAGGAGAGGCAACAGAGGGCGCATGGGCTGAAGATGACAGTGGGCCAGGAGGGGAAACTTGGGGAGAATAATAAGGAAAAACTTGGGGTATGAGGGGAGTAATGTTGTATAGCAGCAGGAGTGATGACATGCTACATAGGGACCAGAAGGGAGATATGTTGCATAGGGGCAGGAGGCATGAAATGTTGCAAAGGGAAATTAGTGGAAACGTGTCATAGGGGAAGGATTGGTATCATGTGGCATATGGGCAGGTGGAAAAAAGGTGGCTTAAGGGCAGGAGAGGAAACATGTGGCATAGGATCATGAGGGTTATTGGTGACATACTGGTTAACGAGGTTGGTGAGACAGGTCAAGGTAGTTTAAAAAACATTATCTCTCAGGCGCTCACACTATATAATATAAGGACCTATTATCACTACCTATCTTAGGGGTGCCAATCCCTAAATGGAAGCAAAAACTGAAACAATAAGAAAGATATGCCAAAAGCTAGAAAGAATCTTCAGGAATATGACGGAAATCGTGTGCTTCTATATATTAAAAAGATTTTTTATTTCACAAATAAAATAATTATTAAAAAAAACTTGATATAAACAGATATCTGAAAAATAACTTATAATAAACAACTTGATTTAAATACCACTGAATAGATATACAAGAATCAACAAACATATTTAGAAACTACAACATACTCATGCATGCAGCTTTAACAAACTTGTATCTTAGTTGTCAAAACAATAATCTGTACCTCTATTAATGAGCTTTTAAGAGATTATAATCATAAAGGGTGGGTGAGCAGTCCACTCCTTTCTTAAAAACAATTAATGCCCACTGTATGTATATCCTTTTTAAACACAATGGGCTAGATTTACTAAGTGGCGGGTTTGAAAAAGTGGGGATGTTGCCTATAGCAACCAATCAGATTCTAGCTGTCATTTTTTAGAAAGTACTAAATAAATGAAAGCTAGAATCTGATTGGTTGCTATAGGCAACATCCCCACTTTTTCAAACCCGCAGCTTAGTAAATCTAGCCCAATGACTTTATTCAATATCGATAGGTGCTCCAACCTTCTTGGATCTATACAAACAGCTTTATTCACGGAATTGTTACAAATAGAAAAAAAACAAACCAATAAAAAAAAAACAAAACGATCTCACCCAATGTAGCAGGTAGGCTATTAGGGAAAGAAGATCTCCTCTTCTCTTTTATAATACAGCCACAGTTGTAATGATTCCAAAACGAAGGGTGTGATGATCCTCATACAAGTCCAGAAGATCCTGTTACACTGTCTCGCATAGTAGAAAGAGCAGGCTTTGAACTCAGAGTAACCACCTCAAAGAATAGTTGTCAGGAACCGTCTCCGCGCTCTCCACAGGCGCCGGAGATGGGCACCTTCTCTCCGCAATCCACGTCCTGTTGCCTAGCAGCAGAACTCTATCTCTACTCACCTGTCTGCAGCCAGCATGTCTAAACCGCCTAAATCTCCCTAACCCAATCAGGAGGCACCTTCGAGTACTTAAAGCAGCCTCTGACACATGTCTAGTGCCAGAGTATTGGTTCTACCCTGCTCCAGCATTCAGTTTGCATTCCTGTTCCTGAAACTCCTGTGTATAGACTCCTTGGCTTGTTTGACCTCTCTTCCGGATTTCCCTTGTTCTTCGCTGCCCGCACTGGTATTGACCTTTGGACCGTCCCTGACTACTCTTGCCTACTCTCCGTGGTACCTCGCTTCCTTGGTTTCGACTCGGCCCGTCTGACTACCCTATTCGCTGCACTGGTGACTTCCTGGGAGAACCGCGACCTGCACATCGCCCGCAGCCAAGCCCAAACCTCCTTGCGGGGGTCCCTGGTGAACACCGGTGGTGTGTTAGACTCCGTGCCTCTCAGGTTAGTAGCGCTAATACCAGTCAGTGATATTCTCTGTGTAAAAGTGTGACAATAGAATATCAGAGTGTTGAACCACAGCTCAATCTATTAGATAGTTCACTGTGGTAGGTTGGCTGTTAGAGAGAAGGAATCCCCTCTTCTGTTTTTCAATACAGCCTCAGTTGCAGTGAGAGTCTAACCCAATGATAGATCATACTGTTCTATAGTACATAAATGCTAGTTAAACGCAAGTGTTTTTTAATGCAGTTTAAAATATAAAGCAGTATTAAAACTAGTTCACGATATAAATAATGATAATAAAATAATAAAAAAAACAAAAAAGGGAATAAAAAAGTATACATAAAAATCTTTTTAGCAGGCACCTAATCCAACTCACCCAAAGCAAGCTTTGAACTCAGAGTAACCACCCTAGAGAAATATGTATCAAAGTATTGAACCACAGCTCAGTGGAATGATATTAAACTAATATGCTAGGAAACTTATCAGTATTATTTACACCACTACAGAATGCATTACCTAAAATTAAATTCCATGGTTTCATTTAAACCATCTTGGGCTAGTGTGTGTAATTTGAATATCCCCAAAAAAATTCTTTAACAGAGGATCCTAAATCTGTCTCCGCCCCTTGCTGTAGGTGTTATAGATTCCACAATTACAACATTTAAACCTTCAGGATTTTCATGATGATTTTCCTTAAAATGCCTAGACACACTGTGAGCTTCCAAACTATTTACAATATTCCACCTATGCACCATAATTCTGGTGCGTAAATGCCCACTTGTCATCCCTATATACTGTAGTCCACAAGGACACTGCAGTACGTAGATTGCAAAAGTTGTGCCACAGTTATAAAAGCCTTTAATAGGAAGGCTTTCTTTAGATACTTGGGACACAACCATCTTATCTCTATTCCTCATGTGTTTACATGTGGTGCATCTTAGTTTTCCACACTTAAAATTACCTTTTATGTTTTCCAATAAGCTATCAGTTTTTTCTTCCTTCTTATTCTCATTTTTGATGTTAAGGAAGCTATGAACTAATAGGTTTTATAGACGATTATTCTTTTAAAATACAATGGTGGGCTTTTCAGGAATAAACGTATTGAGAATTTGGTCTTCTTTTAATAAATTATAATTTTTATGAATATTTGTTTGATATCCATAGAGTTATATTTAGAAATAAACTTCGGCCCCTTATGCGTATGTTTCTCTTTTTGTTGTAATTTAATCTGTTTCTCCTCTAAAATAGTGTGTTAGGAACTCCCAAGTCAGTACAGTGAAACTCGGGAACTACTCAGAAGGCCAGGTGTTCGCTGGAGCCCCTAGTGGTGGGGACAGACTGGGCTGCGGGCCGACCGAGGGTCGAGAAACGTATACTGACTTAAAGGAGTTCCCAGGAGTGGAGTGATTGGTGGACAGTAGTATAAGAAGAATCCTAGGTCAAAAGGTCACAGGCACAGATGCAATATCCAAGGGCAAGCGAAGGGTCAAACTCACAGGCAGAGAAGCAAAAATCCGAATTCCAGGCAAAAGGTCAAGGTAAGAAGAGAAGGGTCACAGGTCCAATAACAAGCAGGGGTCAAAACACGGGTAGTCAAATCCAAGGTAGCAGTAACCAAAATGGATAGCACAATCAGGCAGCAGAACTGAGGACAGAACGCTATAACCGGCAGTGAGGCTGCAGACCTCACTGCCCTAAATACCACCAACCACCAATCAGAGCCTAGCTCTGAGTCTCACACAGCCCCCATGATAATTGCATTAATCAGCCCACAGGCTGTGTTAATTTACGCGCATGCGCCCGGCCACTAGTACCGCCGGGACGCAGCGCTATATTATCAACGTCGGACCATTGCCTTGGCAACGGCCGACCAGGAAGCGGAAGTGACGTCCCGGTCGTCAAGGTGACGGCCGGGACGCTAGCAGGACCAGGAGACGAGCCGCGGCGGCTCGTAACAGTACCCCCCCCTTGAGGAGGGGTTAAGGAACCCCGACACCCCAGTTTAGTAGGAAACTTCCTAAAAAATTCTCTAATGAGTCTCCCAGCACGGAGACGCCTCCGCGGTATCCAGCATCGCTCCTCAGCACCAGAAACTGAACTTGGCCTTGGACTCTCCTTAAGTCAAGGATTCTTTCAATGATATATTCCTGGTCTCCATTCACATCCAATGGCCGGGGCCTGCTAGAGGAAGGCTGACTGAATCTGCTGGGAGCAGCGACTTTCTTCAGAAGCGAACAATGGAAAGTAGATGGTATTTTTAAAGACGGTGGAAGTTTCAACCTGAAAGCCACCGGATTTATCTTTTTCTCCATTGAAAATGGTCCAATGTATCGGGGCCCCAGTTTCTTGCAAGGTTGCCTCAACTTGATGTTCCATGTGGACAACCAAACTCGATCTCCCACCTTCAGGGAACATGGCACACGATGGCGATCAGCGAAAGCCTTGGATTTTTGCGAGGCTTGACCCAGGGCAGAGTGCACCTTTTTCCAGATAGATCTTAACCTACCCGTAAAGGCAGGTGTTCCAGAATCCCCACTGGGAACCGCAGTAGAGAAAGAGTTAGACTTCGGGTGAAATCCAAGGTTGCAGAAGAACGGAGATGTGTGTATTGTGGAATGGCAGGAATTGTTGTAAGCGAATTCCGCCCAGGGCAAGAGAGAGGACCAGTTATCATGAAATTTTGAAACATAGATGTGTAAAAACTGTTCCAAGGACTGGTTGGTTCTTTCTGTCTGTCCATTCGACTGCGGGTGATACGCTGAGGACAAACTGATAGTGATCCCAATGGACTTACAAAAAGATCTCCAGAATCGTGCAATAAACTGAGATCCTCTGTCCGAGACGATGTCTTCAGGAAGACCATGGAGACGAAAGATGTGGGTCAGGAACAAGGTAGCCAAAGTCCTGGCATCCGGTAGTTTGGGTAAGGAAATAAAATGTGCCATCTTACTGAATCGGTCCACGACTACCCAAATGGTGTTATGGCCTGCAGATACTGGAAGGTCAACAATAAAATCCATCGAAAGATGGGACCAAGGTCTGCTTGGAGCAGGCAAGGGTAGAAGTAGACCAGCAGGACGGTTCCTAGCAGATTTGTTTCTAGGACACTCAGGACAGGCACGAATGTAAGTCTCTACGTCATCCGATAAGGTGGGCCACCAAAGCCAGTGAGAAAGGATTTCAATAGTCCTACGAATTCCCGGATGACCAGCAGAGCGATTGTTGTGACCCTCTATGAGGACAGGTCTCCTTAGATGAACCGGGACAAATAACTTGTTGAGAGGTGTCTGAACGGGAGCAATTTTCTGGAAGTGTTGGATAGTGGCTCCCAGATCCTGGGTGAGTCCGAGATGAATTGAATTGGAAGGAATAATAGACTGCGAGTCAGAAGTTTGGGGATGCTGAGCCAAAAAACTTCGGGACAAAGAATCAGCCTTAACATTTTTTGCACCTGGACGAAATGTGATGATGAACCTAAATCTGGTGAAGAATAGGGCCCAGCGAGCCTGCCTGGGATTCAGAGTTTTTGCAGTCTGAATATATTGGAGGTTTTTATGGTCTGTGAAGATGGTAATGGTGTGTGCAGCCCCCTCCAACCAATGTCGCCATTCCTCCAATGCCAACTTAACAGCCAATAGTTCACGGTTTCCGACGTCATAATTACATTCCGCTGGCAGAAATTTTCTCGAGAAAAATGCACAAGGATGTAGTTTTTTACTCTGTGAGTCTTTCTGAGAGAGGATGGCACCAGCACCGACATCCGAAGCATCCACCTCCACAATAAACGGAAGTCCTGGGTCAGGGTGTCTAAGGACTGGGGCGGAAATGAATACAGCTTTGAGAGCTGAAAAACTCGCCAGTGCTTCTGCGGACCACTCCGCTGGGTTTGCTCCTTTTCGAGTGAGGGCAGTGATAGGAGCCACTAACGAGGAGAATAAGCCAATAAACCTACGGTAATAATTGGCGAAGCCAAGGAATCTTTGGATCGCCTTCAAGTTAGTAGGTAGGACCCAATCCTGAATTGCCTGCACCTTGGCGGGATCCATAGCGAATCCTAATGAGGCGATGATATAACCCAGGAATGCCACTGTGGACACCTCGAATTCGCATTTCTCCCGTTTTGCGTACAGATGATGTTCACGCAATCTCAATAAAACCTGGCGGACGTGCTGACGATGCTGAGATAGGGATTCAGAATAAATTAAGATGTCATTCAAATAAACAACCACTGTTTTTCCCAAGAACTCACGTAATACATCGTTAATCAGATCCTGAAAGACTGCCGGGGCGTTGCACAAACCGAATGGCATTACGAGATATTCGTAATGTCCCGAGTGGGTATTAAAGGCAGTCTTCCACTCATACCCCTTCCTAATTCGGATAAGATTGTAGGCCCCTCGGAGGTCAATTTTAGAGAATACAGTAGCTGTCTTTAATTGATCAAACAGAACAGAGATCAAGGGTAACGGATACATATTCTTAATCGTGATACTATTAAGTCGGAAATTACGGAAATCGATGCAAGGCCTCAGGCTGCCATCTTTTTTAGAAACGAAAAAACAATCTGCGCCAACCGGGGACTTAGAAGGGCGGATGAACCCTTTCTACAGGTTTTCTTTTACGTATAATTCCATGGCCTGAGCTTCAGGAAGGGATAGTGAATATAAACGCCCTTTGGGCAACTTAGAACCGGGTACCAATTCAATGGCGCAGTAGTATTCCCGGTGTGGTGGAAGTGAATCAGCTTTCTTCTTGCAAAAGACATCACTGAAGTCCTGATAGGGTACCGGCAACAATTCTGGAGTAGGCTGCATAATTCTAAGAGGCATGGTCAAGCAGGACGTAGAGCACCCGGGACTCCAACGGACAATCTCCCCTGTTTTCCAATCAATAAGGGGGTTATGACTGCGAAGCCATGGATACCCCAATATCAAAGGAGCAGAGGGACAAGAGATGAGATAAAAGGAGAGCTCCTCCGTATGGAGGACTCCTACAGACAACCGAACCATTGGAGTCCTGGCGAGAATCCTTCCCCCAGGCAAGGGGTTACCATCCAAACCACATGTGGTGATGCTTGATCCTAACCTGAAATGTGGAATATCAAGTGTCTGAGCCAAATGCATATCCAGGAAATTACCAGCCGCACCACTGTCAAGAAAAGCTTTCAGGTCCATGGATCTCCCACGGAAAGTTAGACGTCCAGGGACTAATAAGGAATTGTCTGAAGAGGTAATCTGAAGACCCAAGCGCACCTCTTCACCTGCACTTAGGCTTTGGAGTTTCCCGGCTTGCTGGGACATGAACGGACTAAGTGGCCTGGTTGACCACAATACATACACAAACCTAGTGAGCATCTTCTGGAGCGTTCCTCCGGAGGCAAGCGATAAGCGCCCAATTGCATAGGTTCAGAGGAATCAGGCAAAGTGTTATCAAAGCTTGTGAAAACGTCCATCGGAGCAGCGGACTCCCGTTCAGCCTTTCTCTCTCTGATCCGACGATCAATTTTTATGACAAGTTGCATCAGGTTCTCCAGCGTGTCGGACATCGGAAACTGAACTAAGGAATCCTTAATCTGCTCAGTAAGTCCTAAGCGAAATTGGCTTCGCAATGCTGGGTCGTTCCAGGCGCTATCAGTGGACCATCGCCGAAATTCCGCACAATACTCTTCCGCTGAGCGACGTCCTTGCCTTAGCGTACGAGTCATCATACAATAGCCCCAAAGCTTGAAAGAAGGCATCCACAGACTGTAAGGCTGGACTTGTGGAAGGCAAGGAGAAGGCCCAAGACTGCGGGTCGCCCTGGAGCAATGAGATAATGATCCCTACCCTCTGTTGTTCGGAACCAGAGGAACGTGGTTTCAGACGGAAGTAGAATTTGCAGCTCTCTTTGAAATTACGGAAGGCTGGCCTGCTTCCAGAGAATCGGTCAGGCAAATTCATTTTAGGCTCCGGTGTGTCACCAGTGGGAACTTGCTGGAGCTGCCGGTCTCTGGAAACCCCTACTTGGACTGCCAGACGCTGGGATAAAGTCTGCACCACTTGGGAAACCGCCTGTATCTGGTTGGCCAGAATCTGGGCTGGAGACAGATTCGATTCTTCTCCGTCCATGGCCGTACCAATCTTCCTTGGCCGGTTATAATGTTAGGAACTCCCAAGTCAGTACAGTGAAACTCGGGAACTACTCAGAAGGCCAGGTGTTCGCTGGAGCCCCTAGTGGTGGGGACAGACTGGGCTGCGGGCCGACCGAGGGTCGAGAAACGTATACTGACTTAAAGGAGTTCCCAGGAGTGGAGTGATTGGTGGACAGTAGTATAAGAAGAATCCTAGGTCAAAAGGTCACAGGCACAGATGCAATATCCAAGGGCAAGCGAAGGGTCAAACTCACAGGCAGAGAAGCAATAATCCGAATTCCAGGCAAAAGGTCAAGGTAAGAAGAGAAGGGTCACAGGTCCAATAACAAGCAGGGGTCAAAACACGGGTAGTCAAATCCAAGGTAGCAGTAACCAAAATGGATAGCACAAGCAGGCAGCAGAACTGAGGACAGAACGCTATAACCGGCAGTGAGGCTGCAGACCTCACTGCCATAAATACCACCAACCACCAATCAGAGCCTAGCTCTGAGTCTCACACAGCCCCCATGATAATTGCATTAATCAGCCCACAGGCTGTGTTAATTTACGCGCATGCGCCCGGCCACTAGTACCGCCGGGACGCAGTGCTATATTATCAGTGTCGGACCGTTGCCTTGGCAACGGCCGACCAGGAAGCGGAAGTGATGTCCCGGTCGTCAAGGTGACGCTAGCAGGACCAGGAGACGAGCCGCGGCGGCTCGTAACATAGTGTCCCTATCTAAGTTCCTAACATACATAAAAGCTTCCTCTAAGGTTTCTTTGGGATATGCTTTCTCTTCAAAAACCTTTAGCATTACCTTTGCTTGTATCTTAAAAGTGCCCTCCATGGAACAGTTTATTTTTAACCTATTTAGCTAACTGTTAGGAATATTCCTCAGCTATGGTTTATGATGATTACTCTTATACTCTAAATCGTTATTTGTGTCCACCTTTTTCTGATAATTTTCAGCAACTATACGTGGGCCTTGTGCCAAGAGGGTCAGATCCAAGAAGTGAATTGTGTCAGGGCTCCATGTGCAAGTGAAAGATAAATTATAATCCTTGTTATTAATAAACGTGGCAAAATTTTAAATCAATTCAACAGTGCCATCCCAAATAATAAATAAATCTTCTATGTACCGGCTGTAGTACACCTGGTTCGCCCCGAAGGGGCCATCCCAGAGAAAACTCTGTTCACAGTGTCCCATATATAAATTGGCGTAACTCGGGGCGAATTTGGTGCCCATGGCCGTCCCAAGAGTCTGCAATTAATATTGTGAATTAAATAAAAATTGATTGTAAGGATATAGACAATAGAATCAACAATAAACATCTGCTGTCTCTCCACAATCTCTCCATTATTCTGAAGGGTTTCTCTGATAATTTCCACCCCCTTTATATGTGGGATTTTCGTATAAAGTGATGCCACATCAAGTGTGACTGTCACGGGCACTAGGAGTCTTTACCCAGTATCACCCGCTGATGGTCTTATCAGAGCAGTAGAGTTGGTATATGATACTCTGATGGCAGGGTGATAATGGAACTGGAAACAGCAGATGGTTAGAGAATGCTCAGAAAGTCTATGACTAGCAGCACTGGTAAACAATAGGTAACTGAACACGAGGATCTGGATGGACAAGGACACGTGAGGGTAGTCAGTGGTCTGCGCACGGCAAGTTGTACCACTGCTATAGTGAGAAGAATGTCCAGGAGTAATAGGAAGGTGGAAGTCAGCGGTCTGCGTATAGCAAGTTGTACCGCTGTCTGTAGTGAAGGAATGGAATCCAGGTGAAGGTAACGGGGAAGTCAGTAGTTTGCGTGTAGCAAGTTGTACCACTGCTTATGTGAGAGGATATATGCAACTGGTGACACAGGGAAACAGGAATCAGTGGTTTGCCTCTAGCAAGTTGTACCACTGAATATATATGTGAGGAAGGACACGAGGAGATAAATGCAATGCAGAGTCTACACGGGTACACTGAACTTGATCCCACGTTGAACTGCACATAATAATAATAATGAATGAACAGCACTGCACAGATAAACAAAGTCACTCAAATAGTCCAGCAAAAGGAAACACAGTCAATAATAGCAATAGTCTCAGAGGATGGAAACTCCGGAGGAGAACAACTCAGTCCAGATGGATATGCAATACACCAGCACAGTCAATGAGAAGTATGCATACCGTGGTTCAGATGAGCAGGCTGTTAGAGATAGCTGCAGGGATACCTGAGCGGCAGGAAACTGACGAGATGAGAAGTCCTTGCAGAATGGAAGCGGCAGGTAGGTGCAGCGCACTGTAGGTAGGCCAGCAAGGACGACAAATACTCAGGAAGCAGTAGTATATCGAATTGAACAGCAGGCGACCACGGGAGAGTTGAAGCGATGTAGCAGAGCTGGAAGCCGAGGAGCGTAGACTCGATGCTAACAGGCAAGTTGACCCAAATGGACACACTGTAGAAGCAGTAGGCAGCGGGTCAGCTGACGGCAGGTAGAATGCAGACTGGAGCGCTGAGACGAGCAGGACTCTGTAGACACGCTGAAGTAGCTAACAGGAATCAGCTGGAACAGTAGCGATGTAACACAGGAGAGTTTGAAGTAATCTGTAACTGTAGATATACGGAGACAGCGGATAGGAATCAGCTGCTGGAGTCACGATGAAACACAGGAGAGTTTGCAGTAATCTGTAACTGTAGATATACGGAGGCTGCGGATAGGAATCAGCTGCTGGAGTCACGATGAAACGCAGGAGAGTTTGCAGTAATCTGTAACTGTAAATACACAGAGGCAGCGGATAGGAATCAGCTGCTGGAGTCCCGATGAAACATAGGAGAGTTTGCAGTAATCTGTAACTGTAGATACACGGAGGCAGCGGATAGGAATCAGCTGCTGGAGTCACGATGAAACGCAGGAGAGTTTGCAGTAATCTGTAACTGTAGATACACAGAGGCAGCGGATAGGAATCAGCTGCTGGAGTCCCGATGAAACACAGGACAGTTTGTAGTAATCTGTAACTGTAGATACACGGAGGCAGCGGATAGGAATCAGCTGCTGGAGTCACGATGAAACACAGGAGAGTTTGCAGTAATCTGTAACTGTAGATATACGGAGGCAGCGTATAGGAATCAGCTGCTGGAGTCACGATGAAACACAGGAGAGTTTGCAGTAATCTGTAACTGTAGATATACGGAGGCAGCGTATAGGAATCAGCTGCTGGAGTCACGATGAAACACAGGAGAGTTTGCAGTAATCTGTAACTGTAGATATACGGAGGCAGCGGATAGGAATCAGCTGCTGGAGTCACGATGAAACACAGGAGAGTTTGCAGTAATCTGTAACTGTAGATATACGGAGGCAGCGGATAGGAATCAGCTGCTGGAGTCACGATGAAACACAGGAGAGTTTGCAGTAATCTGTAACTGTAGATATACGGAGGCAGCGGATAGGAATCAGCTGCTGGAGTCACGATGAAACACAGGAGAGTTTGCAGTAATCTGTAACTGTAGATATACGGAGGCAGCGGATAGGAATCAGCTGCTGGAGTCACGATGAAACACAGGAGAGTTTGCAGTAATCTGTAACTGTAGATACACGGAGGCAGCGGATAGGAATCAGCTGCTGGAGTCACGATGAAACACAGGAGAGTTTGCAGTAATCTGTAACTGTAGATACACGGAGGCAGCGGATAGGAATCAGCTGCTGAAGACACTAGGAACACGAGGAATAGAAGTGGTCTGGAAACCACAAACGGCAAATAGGAATCAGCATAAGCTGAACACACGAGCAGGCACTGGAACACCTTCAGAGACTCATGAGGAATGAGACTCCAAGATCAGGCAACGTGGTATTGACCACAGGTGCTTAATATAGGGAGTGTTGCCTGATCAGCCAATTAAGTTAAAGGAACAGAACTGAAGGTTAAAATGGACTGCACATGCGCAGTACCTCATTATAATGGACGGACACGGTTCCTAGCTACCTTAAAAGTAGCACTCACAGTCCGGTGAGTGACAGTGACAAAAAAGTAAGATGGTTTTCATATTATATCTTTTAATATTTTGAGAATATGTGTCGTATCCTTAATATATGATTTCTGGGAGACAACAAGGTCCTGTAAAATAGAATCCACATAATGTGATAATTGTGTGCTCAAAGACCCTATACAGGAAATAATTGGATGGCCAGGGGGTGAAGTGAGGGACTTGTATATTTTGGGTAAATAATAAAAAGAGGGAACAACCGGATGTGTTACAAAAAAAGGTGCCAACACTCCTTGAATATGACTCCCTAAGCCAGGGCCCTATCCAAAATGATCTTTAGTTCTTCCTGAAATTGTTTAGTGGGATCTTTATCCAGTAATCTATAAAAAGAGGTATTATCAAGTTGTCTATAGGCTTCTTTTATATATTCACTAGTATCTTAAACTACAACATCCCCCCTTGTCCGAAGGTTTAAGGTTTAATAATTATATTTGTATCAGCTTGTAAAGTTTTTAGAGCAGACCATTATTTTGTCATAAGGTTCCTATTGTTGTTCATTAATTAATATCTATCCTTAGTTCTCTCTTTTTGACATAATGCTTTAAAATTTGTTGTGAAGATACGTGGTTCCCAAATCACTCGGACACGGCATTAGGGGAAAAATAGAAGGATGATTTATTCTGCAGAACAGGATTAAATACAGCACGGCCCGTAACGTTAGCAGGTCCAACAAATGAGGAAATCAGTTCAAATAAATCCAGTGAGATATGCTCCACAGCGCATCTCTGGCAGAGCATCACCTCTTGGCCAAAAGTTAGTCACACACGTTCAGCTCTCAGGGTAGCCTCTTTTATCACCTCCTTATCCCACCTTGGGATCTGCCTGTCCAGGAGAGTTGCAAAAGGTCTCGATTGGTGGGCTGCTTACACTATCCAGCCCCCTCCCCTGCCTCCCCAGGTGTCTTCCATCAGGTGACCCCTGCTGGGTCAGGCTCCTGGCTGGCTGTAGAGCTCACTAGTGGACAATAGGGAGCAAACAGAACTAACAATGATAGCTTAATTCACTTAACTCCAGAGTGTTCCCTGTGGAGGTGGAATTTAACCCCTGAAGTACTTTTCCAAGGAGATGTTATAGCTACATCACTGATACTTCCTGATAACAACATGGCTAACAAGTGCAGTTCAAGTATTGATTAGATTAAGGGGTTGTAACACCATACACCATGCCCGTTGCTTTACATCTGTCATAGTTGCTTTATAAAAATACTGGTTGGCCGCACTCTTATGTTATATAGGATAAAAATTAGATTTTAGCCTGAAAGTTCCATTTCTCAAACTGCATTTTCATCAGAAACTTTAATGTGTCTATTTATTTTCATATCATACACAGGGATGGATGCAGTATTGTCAAACTCAACCGTGTTATTCTCAACCCAAATTTCTTATAATGTAGCTAATATATCTGAATCCTTTACATCAAGTAGCACCGACATACAATTCTCTAATCTTTTTAAATTCCTTTGAAGCAAAGAAGCAAGTTTGTCTACATAAGTCTCTAACATAATGATTTAACTCAGCATACAGATAAAAGATATTTGGTTCAGCACTAGGTGCAAAATTAAGACCTCTTCCTAAGACTCTTTCTTCAGCTACATCCAGGAGTCTCGTTGGTAAATTAAACACACCTCTGGGCCTTACGTCTGTAACTTCTTGGACCGGGGACTTTCCTCTCCCCCTCTTTCCTCTCTTTCTTTCCTTCTTTTGGGTGTTCTTATTGCAAGTGGTTCATAAAAATTAAATGTGGGTGGAGGATCCCTCTTTCTCCAGCCCTCCTTCTCTAAAAAAGAGGCCCGAGTGGTCTTAGCATATGTTTTGGGTCTGGCACGTAGTTCGTATCCTTGTGGCTCAGTTCTATTTTCTTTTCTTGGCCAGTTTCAACTTCCCTTATATCCGGATAATAATCTTCCTGTACCCTATTAAAATTAGTAAGTCTGGTCGAATTGATCCTTGGTCTTAATTTTCTGTTGAGCAAATGGATGTTAACATATGACTGTGAATTGCTTTCTCCTCTATTCATCTTGAATCTTGTCCTAGTTCCTATTTGCTGGTCTCTAAAACCATAGTTCTTGTATCTCCTCCCTCTATTGAAATCGTAGTCATAAGTATCTCTATCAAATTTTTTGTTTTTCTTTTCTACAAGTCCTTGTTCATAGTCTATCACTCTTTTATTAATAAGATGGTCCTTAGCCTGAAACGCTGGTAGATCTTCATGCTTTAAAAGAGAGGTCCTAACCTTATCTATTTGCGTAGTGATTTGTTCTACCTTTTTTTACATATATTGTACTAACAATTTCATAAGACTAAATGAACATTCATCTAAATACAGTTCTATTGAATTAAAAGTTCACTATCACTAATGATAGCGAATTGTTTAAAAATTCGCCTAGAGATTTTCTGTTCATCAATATATTTTTTTAAGAGAAACCCCATTCCACCAATTTCGCATCTCAGCTTTTAAGAGATTCTCTAATTTATAAAAATCTCTCAGAACAGACTCTCTTTAGACTCAGAGACACGAGTCTCCTGTGACTGAGTAATATATTTTTCTCTCCTCTCTAACCTTTCTGGGAAGCACACAAAGTCCGCCATGGTTCCACTACTTGTGATATACCCAAATGGTATTGGTATACCATTTGAGGACAAAACGACAGATAATGTAAATAAAATTTATCTCTCAGGCGCTCACACTATATAGTATAAGGACCTAGTATCACTACCAATCCTAGGGGTGTCAATCCGCAAATGGAAACAAAACCTGAAACAATAAGAAAGATATGCCAAAAGCTAGAAAGAATCTTCAGGAATATGACAGAAATCGTGTGCGTCTATATATTAAAAAGATTTTTTACTTCACAAATAAAATAATTATTAAAAAAAACTTGATATAAACAGATATCGATATCTGAAAATTAACTTCTAATAAACAACTTGATTTAAATACTACTGAATAGATATACAGCAATCAACAAACAGATTCAGAAATTACAACATACTCATGCATGCACCTTTAACAAAAATATATCTTAGTTGTCGAAACAATAATCTGTATCTCTATTAATGAGCTTTTCAAGAGATTATAATTATAAAGGGTAGGTGGCCAGTCCACTCCTTTCTTAAAACCAATTAATGCGCACTGCATGCATGTCCTTTTTAAACATAAGTACTTTATTCCATCACAATTGGTGCTCCAACTTACTTGGATCCTATACAAACAGCTATATTTACGGAATTGTTAAAAATAGAAAAATATTTTAGGATTTGTCGAATTTTACAAGAACTCTAATAGGTGCGCAGAGCACAATATAATAATTTTAAATAAAAAATGCTGACTGTTTTTTGACCTCAGTTACCAATCTTCTAATTGGAGCCACGGCATTAACCTGCATAGTAAACTCCTCCCATATCCGCTGTTCAGCTGGGACGGAGAGCTGCCTGTTGGTAGTTTGCAGCCTCTCCACCACCAGTTCTACCAGCACTTCAACCTCTCTTGAACTGAACTTTGTCTGCCTCCGCTTAGAGGCAGAGGATCCTGATCTTTGTCTTTGCCCAGGTTATTGTGGCTCAGCCATGATCAAACAATCCTAAATAAGGAAAAAAGCCAGTAATTACTGAAAGACTTTCATTGTATATACAATGTTCCCCATATGTCCTTGTACACACCAATTGAAGTAAATGCAGACAAACACATAAAAGATTATTATCCAGTAGGAATTCTTATGAAGTAAGATTCAGAAGCTGTATCACAAGTTGTTGATCACAAAATGTTGAGGCTCAATGATTGCCTCTCCATCTGCTATATAGCTTTTGGTTTAGAAGGGATCTGCAACATGCCTATGCCCACACATAGCCTGAGAGCCAATCAGTGAGGAGAAATTTGAAAAGTCTAATTCACTTGCAAACATTAGGGCTGCTACGTTCTCCAGAATTCAGCTCAAGGCCCTAACTCAACTATGGACTGCATTATCCGACCATTTCTTTGTTACATTAGCAAAGAGGAGATAAATGCAGCCAATAGGGCTGTAAAAGTGAGCCTGCACCGTAAATACAGCAGCAGGTGAACAATTGTGCAACTCCAGTGGAGTGATTTGAGCAGTTCTTTGTGGAATTGAAGAAAGACATTAGAAGGCATAAGTTCCGAATGACTAAAAAATATATTATTTTAGTTTTCCCCCAGATAGGATAACTATTCTATCTGGCCCATTACAAGGCAATATGGCTTCTAATACCCTTCATTGGACAAAGTACAAGGCCTGCTGTGTAATAATGATGTTTCAAAATCAGTATGTGATTAATGTCAACCTCTTAGGTCAAGTCCATATGAAAATGGCGTAGAGGTGTGTATATTTGGGCAATGATGGTCCATCTTTGGTATTGGTTACTTCCCATTGCATCCTAACACTATCTGTATGCATCTGTGTATGTGTGAGACAGAGATAACATTTATTCAAAATAAATGTGTCATGTTTCTTCCAACAGAACTCCTATGCTGCCAAAATCAAGAGGCTAGAGAGGAGGGCCAGGAGGACGCCGAGGAGGAGGCAGCCTTTCTAAACTCCCTAACCAATCCCTTTCCCCACTCCCCAATCAATCCGTTTCTCTACTCCCAAAGAGTACAGTGCTGAATCCTGGGCAGGAGCCCAGGTCATAATGGAGGTGCTCCTGAAGACCCATGAAGGAGCTGGCGGAAATTAAATGATCTCCTCAAAATGCTTGTTAGCATGCAGGAGTAGTATAATCGCTCAACACAAAATGGGAATGTAGAAAGAAACACACCAACTTGTGGCCCTGAAAACTGCAATAAGTATACAATAGCATATTGGTAACATTTAAATACAAAAAGAAAAAAAAAAAAAAATTGACAGCGAATAATATCCTTAGCCTATATACTGTCTGTATCTAGTAGGGATGTGCACCGGCGACTTTTGAGGTCTCGTGTTTTGTGTTTTGGATCCGGATTTTCTCGATGTTTTGGGATCAGATTTGTTTCGCAAAACACCTGCCGAAAGATTTTGGTTCGGATTTAAGGTTTTGGATTCGGATTTTTTTTGAAAAAAAACTAAAAAGTGTAAAGTTTTTGGGCTTATTTTCACTCCTACGCTATTATTAACATTAATAACATTCAATAACAATAATTTCCACTAATTTAAAGGCTATTCTGAACACCTAACACCTCACAATATTTTTTTTTTAGTACAAAACGTTGCAACGAGGTATCTTTCTGGACTGCGTAGAGGAGTGTTCCCCACAATATAATTAAAAACCCATCAACTGGTCTGAATTACACCCAAAAATAGTATCTGGACTGAGTTTGTACAGGGGCTTCCAAACTGCCTTTTTTTTCCTGCCAGTAACAATATGGACTGTCTGACATGTCTATTTGGATGGTGTCAGCAAAGTAATCATCCACAATTTTTTCTATTTGTGACAGCATCCAATGCAGCAACAGTAGACATGTCTGCAATGGATGGCAGGTCCTTCAGTCCGGACCAGATGTTATCAGCATCCCCGCCAGCGCCTCTTTTAGGAAAACTGAGCTTTTTCCTCGCAGCCATAGATGTGGAAGAAAATGAGGGTGGAGCTGTTGGCATGTCACGGTCCTCTTCAGAGGACAATCTCCTGACCAGCAGGTCTTTGCACCGCTGTAGACTTGTGTCCGCCGGAAACAGAGACACAACATACGCTTTAAACCGAGGATCGAGCACGGTGGCCAGAATGTATTCCTCTGACTTTAAAAGAGTGACCACCCTCGGATCCTGGCAAAGCGTACGAAGGGCTACATCCACAAGAGCTACATGCTTGGTGTAATCGCAATGGCTTACCAGCTCCTCCCTCACTTTCTCCAGCTGCTTCTGCAACAGCCTGATCAGGGGAATGACCTGACTCAAGCTGGCAGTGTCGGAACTGACTTCTCGTGTGGCAAGTTCAAATGGCTGCAGAACCTTGCACAACACGGAAATCAGTCTCCACTGCGCTTGACTGAGGCGCATCCCCACTCCTTTGCCTATGTCGTAGGTGGCTGTGTAGGCCTGAATGGCCTTTTGCTGCTCCTCCATCCTCTGCAGCATATAGAGGGTGGAGTTCCAGCGCGTCACAACCTCTTGTTTGAGGTGATGGCAGGGCAGGTTCATGGTTTTTTGATGTGCCTCTAGTCTGCGGTAGGCACTGGCTGAATGCCGAAAGTGTCCAGCAATTTTGCGCGCCACCGCAAGCATCTCCTGCACACCCCTGTCACTCTTGAGGTAATGCTGCACCACCAAATTAATGGTATGGGCAAAACATGGGACGTGCTGGAAATTGCCCATATTTAATGCCCGCACAATGTTACTGGCATTGTCTGACACCACAAATCCCCATGAGAGTCTAAGTGGGGTAAGCCACTGGGAGATAATTTCCCTCAGTTTCTCTAATATGTTGTCAGCGTTGTGCCTCTTATTAAAGCCTGTAATACACAATGTTGCCTGCCTTTGCACGAGCAGCCATTTTGTAGATGCTGCTACTGATGCAGCTGTTGCTGTTGCTGCGGAAGGGGATGCATTTACCCAGTGGGCTGTCACAGTCATATAGTCCTTCATTTGCCCAGAACCACTTGTCCACATGTCCGTGGTTAAGTGGACAGTGGGTACAACCGCATTTTTTAGAGCACTGAGGACACTTGATCGTACTTCTCTGTACATTTTTGGTATCGCCTGCCTAGTGAAGTGGAATCTCGATGGGATTTGGTACCGGGGACACAATACCTCCATCAACCCTCTAAATCCCACTCCACTGATGGCGGACACCGGGCGCACGTCTAACACCAACATTGCAGTTACAGCCGCAGTTATACGCTTTGCAATAGGGTGACTACTATCGTATTTGGTGGTCATGGCAAACGACTGTTGGACGGTCAATTGTTTTGTGAAAGACTTAGCGGTCTTACGACTTCCCCTCTGGGAAGATGACCGACTAACAGCAGCAACAGCAGCAGTGGCAGTAGTAGGCGTACTGCTGCAGGATTCCTCGGATGAATCCTGTATTGAGGAGGACTCAGTCTGGCTGCTGACTTGGGCTGCAGGACTGAATCTGATGGAGATTGTGGAGGAAGTTGACGAGGTGGGTGTTGCTGGTGTGTATCCAACTGGACCACGGGATTTATGTGTCCCTTTACCGATGAGGGTCCTATCCCCAGTTCCTGAACTAACCACTGAACTATGAAGGTTATTCAGGTGACGTATAAGTGAGGATGTTCCTAGGTGGGCAAGATCCTTACCCCTGCTTATTTGAGCTTTACATAAGCTAGTGTCACAGACGTGACCTTAGTACCTGAAAGTATTGGCACTACTACACCAGGAGGCGCGGAGTCTAACACGCCGCTGGTGTTCACCAGGAACCCCCGCAAGGAAGTTTGGACTTCGCGGCAACGACGTGCAGGTCGCGGCCCTCCCAGGTAGCTACTTGCGAGATATAGAGAAAACGTAGTCAAACAGGCAGAGTCAGGAACCAACCGGGCAGATGAGGTACCGAATCAGGAGGCAGAGAAGGGTCAGCAGGCCGAGGTCAAACCAGAATATCAGGATGGAACAAAGGGAAAATCCGAAAGAGAGGTCAGGAAGCCGGGTCAAACACAGGAGACAAGATAACACTATACTGGAACGCTGGAGACTAGATAAACCAGTTGCTCTGGCACCCTAATGGTGTCAGAGCAGACTTTAAATAGGAAGTGATGATTCCTCATTGGTGGGCAGAGGATCGGCGGTCAGCTGTTCTGACCGCCGACAGGAACTTGGAAACGCGTCCCGTTGCTATGGCGACGGACGCGCCTGCGCACCACGTCGCCGGAAGACGCGTCCCCGTTGCCTGGCAACGGGGTGCTCCAAAGACAGATGTCCGTCAATGCTCGAGGAGGAGGCGCAGGGACGGCGTCTGACAGCTACATATGGCCATACATTGGTTGTCTGGATTTGGATAAAAATAACTCCAGACCGAAGAGGTGCATTTTTTGGTCTTCTGACCAGGCATGACGATGGGCTTTTTCATCCCATGGACATCAGCTGTTTCCCCCCCTGGTGCCTCATTTACAATAACCACATCACCATCCTCATCATCAAGTTCCTCCACAGCGCCAGCTACATCATCAATAGGCTCCTCCCGAGCCACCTCTTCCCGTACAGTGATGGGAAGGTCAGGCTTGACAACCACCAACACACTTGGACTCGCCTTGGGGATTTGTGATAATTTCTCTTTAGAAGGCAGAGTTGTTTGCTGTTTTGTTGCTGACAGCATAACTCTCTTCAATTTTTTGTAGGGGGGGGGAGGAGGAGGAGGGCTAAGATCCGTGGGTGAAGCTGAACCACTAGTCATGAACACGGGCCAGGGCCTATGCAGTTCCTTGCCACTCCGTGTCGTAAATGGCATATTGGCAACTTTACGTTTCTCCTCAGATGATTTTAAGTTTCTCTTTTTGCTACTTTTTCTTAACTTGGGCTTTTTGGATTTTACATGCCCGGTACTACGAGATTGGGCATCGGGCTTGGAAGACGACGTTGATGGCATTTCATCGTCTATGTCATGACTAGTGGCAGCAGCTTCAGCATTAGGAGGAAGTGGGTCTTGATCTTTCCCTACTTTATCCTCCAAATTTTTGGTCTCCATTATATGTAGCACAAGATACTGCAGAATGTGTGAACTTGGTAATATTGCAGTACCAATGGACTTATACTGCTGGATTGGTTTTGCAAATTTGGTTATAATTATTTTTTATTTATTTTTTTTATTTTAATTTTTTTTATAACATTTTTTTTATTTTTTAAAAACTTGGGAATAATGGGGAAATAACTATGCCCTTAGAAGCACAGAGCACAGGACACAGCACCACTGGACTGAACAGGACACAGCACAGGACCCAGCAGCACTACTGAACTCAGCAGGACAGAGCACAGGACACAGCACCACTGGACTGATACTGCAGAATGTGTGAACTTTGTAATATTGCAGTACCACTGGACTTTTACTGCTGAATGTGTGAACTTGGTAATATTGCAGTACCAATGGGCTTATACTGCTGGATTGGTTTTGCAAATTTGGTTATAATTTTTTTTTTTTTTAATTTTTTATTTTAATTTTTTTTATAACTTTTTTTTTATTTTTTAAAAACTTGGCAATAATGGGGAAATAACTATGCCCTTAGAAGCACAGAGCACAGGACACAGCACCACTGGACTGAACAGGACACAGCACAGGACCCAGCAGCACTACTGAACTCAGCAGGACAGAGCACAGGACACAGCACCACTGGACTGAGCACAGCACAGCACAGCACAGAACTGAACTGAACAGCACGAGATATAGCAGGACAGAGGACCACCTAACACACCCTCCCTCTACCCTGATCAATGCCCGAGTGAAGATGGCGGCGACTAGCGGGGAATTTATAGGATCCGAGTATCGCGAGATCTGACAACGGGATTATGAGTCAGAGCCTCAGTTTCAGATTTGAATTTGGCGCCAATACCCGGATCTGTCTCGGATCCGACTCGGATCGGCAACGTTCGGGTGGGCTCGGATTTCATAAATCCGAGTGCGCTCATCTCTAGTATCTAGTGGGTCTGTTTAATGTTCTATGTGCCATATCTTGCATGAAATAGCTCTGCGCATGCTCAGAAACGGACCTCATGGCAATGAACACAATTGCATGCAATTTGTGTCCAAACGCAAATGACACGTCAAGCCTACGACTAAGGGTGGGACGGGGGTTGGGAAGGGACTGATAGAAGTAGGCCATGTATTGTAAGGACGTGCCGAAGGCATGTCAATGCAGAGGTGGCCAATTCAAGTGCTGGGATTTTCCTTAAGTGTGCTTAGTTTTAGCCGTATCATTTACACCAGCTACAGGGCAGGTGTAAGTGCCGACTGATAGTGATGACCGGCACGGCATAGTTTTTGTTTAGAAAGTACATATATGCGTGCCACTAGCTAGCACAAAACATGTATGCATGTAACATAGATCATAAAAACACAGTGTATGTACTGTAAATTAAGAACATATTGATTTATGTATTTAATGTAAAAAAAAAATCTGATTTTTTTTTTTTTGTTTTTTTTAAGCCAACCATATTTTTAAAGACTATACTGTTTAAAGTTGTTAATTTATTTTATAATATACATATATATTTTTTTTGTATGCGTTCCAAAATTGTAGTGATACACAGTTAAAGGTGGTGGACAGAGATAGGCCCTTGATGTGGCAAATCAGCCTAAAATCACCCAATAATTCACCTTTGGCATTTATTTGTACTGGGCTCTTCTAAGGGAAATCCATTATGAATTGTAACTTATGTTTTTTACACACTTGGTACATTTACATCCTACTTACTTAGCCCTATATTGATTTGTGTAAATGTTTTTCCCATTGTACAGTTGTCTATTTTTTCACCCCCTTCCTTTAATCTCAATCAGTACTTTAATAACTTCCAAATTCATTGTTTCTGTATTTGTCATTTATAATACAGATGTTCAAAACCCTAGGCAATACATTGCTCACTGTCTCAACAAATGTATTATTTTTTACAATGAACTGCTGATTGATGCAAAAAACTAACTTTACCTCCTCTTGTCATTAGCAACACTATATATCTAGGTTTTACAAATACCCATCTCCGCAGGGGATGTTGTTACAGTGAGCTGACTTAAACCCCTATTTTTATTTGTGTCATTTGCTATTTCAGAAATAAATACCCAGGCAATGCATTGGCATCTGAATGGGTGTATTTTATTTACAATGCACCAACTAGAACAAACTATGTTTATATAGCCCTTTTCTCTTTCACTAGTCAGTTACTATACCCTCTAAGTGAAGTACCTCTTACATTAGTATTGCCTGTTAATGCCTTAGAGAATGACTACTTGCAGGAAGAAAAGGAAAGTTCCATCCAAATAAAATCCAAAATCCATGGGTGTATAAATACACCAATGGATTTATAGATATCAAAATCAAAACATGGAATTATGAAATGGCTAGGCCATGTTTACAGTTCAGGTAATAATGAAACGTGCAAATCTCGGTTAGCACTTCTGCTTCACAGCACTGGGGTCATGAGTTCAATTCCCGACCATGGCCTTATCTGTGTGGAGTTTGTAAGTTCTCCCCGTGTTTGCGTGGGTTTCCTCCGGGTGTTCCGGTTTCCTCCCACACTCCCAAAAAAATATACTGGCAAGTTAATTGGCTGTCTCTCTCTGTCTGTGTGTATGTTAGGAAATTTAGCTCCAATGGGGCAGGGACTGATGTGAATTAATTCTCTGTACAGCGCTGCGGAATCAGTGGCGCCATATAAATAAATGGTGATGATGATGATGAAATCTCTATCATCCTCTTTATCAAATTATGACACAGAGCTTTATTTACTTAGTCACACCTTTGTGGACTTTGAGGATAAAATGTCAGGTCTTAGGAGTGGTAAAAACAAATTACATCTGAACGCACCAGTAAGTGCCAGTGATTATACGCAGCAGTTTGAGGATAGAGATGATGAAAGAGTTGCAATGCAATGTGAAGTCCAAAGTCCCTATATGTCTATGAGGTAATCGCGTCTTACAGCTGTGCGACACCATGTGATGCTCACCTACATTTCACCGGGGCGTTTCACATCACTGAGCTGTCTATGCCCATTGAAAACCACATCTTACTCTACTTTTTCCTTCATTGCGAGGATAGTGCCCTCACATGTTCTTGTCCTGGATGGGGTATTACATAAAATGATTCAGTAGAAGTATATTCCTTTAAATTGAAATCAAATTCTTCTTAGTAATAGAGGCCATTATTGCATTCCATCAATGTGGGGATCCCGCAAATAAGTTGGTGGAGAACAAACAGTATAAGTTGGTGGAGAACAAACAGTATTCACATATAGGCTGACCACTTTCTTAGTGGATGTTCAAAGCAGCCATGGAGGACTCAGTAATACCGTAAAATGCTTCTGTCACGCTAAGGCATATTAGGAGTATATAACCCTCTTTCTTAAAATACTTGACATTCGAATTAAAGGCAACCCAGATGTCCCCCTAAAACAAGCACTATATCCGGAGACATTTCGGACATTTCGAGACATATATCGGAACCCACCTCTTCAGACAAGGTTATGATATTCCTCAACCACCATCTTAATTTCCCTAGATTACCCTATTACCATCCTCTACACTGCTATTGCAAGACAACAACCCTCTGACCAACATTGCAACACACACAGCCCACTCAATACTTTTACCTTTGCATTCTAGCTGGTCCATTGTACAATATGATGTAGCACATGCCCTTGTGTTTCTAACTCCCATTGTCCTATAGATTGTAAGCTTGCAAGCAGGGTTCTCTTACCTCTCTGTCTGTATTTATTACCCAGTATTGTCTTATCAGTGTTTGTTCCCAATTGTAAAGCGCTACGGAATTTGCTGGCGCTATATAAATAAATGTTGATGATGATGTTGATGATGATGACATTTATGTAACACCCCCTTCTGTATTAAGCGTTGTGAGTGTGTATATATATATTGAACAATGCAGATGCTTCTCACCTTGTGTCATGAGCCGCGGCGGTACTCACAGCCGCCGCGGCTCGCTTCCTGTCGGGCCCAACGTCCCGGCCGTCACCATGACGACCGGGACGTCATTTCCTTCCAACTCCCGACCGTTGCCAAGGCAACGGTCGGACGCTTCCTCAGCGCCATGTCCTGGCAGCCAGGCGCGCATGCGCTCTAGGGACAATCAGGCAGATTTAGCCTGTGGCTGAATTAGCAGGCATTAGCCTGCAGGTGTGGATTTCAGGGCTAAGCCCTGATTGGTCTTGCTAGGTGCTGGCAATTAGCCTACAAGTGTGGCCATGTCTAGGGACAGTTTCTGATTGGTTGTGGGTTGTATTTAAGGCAATGAGGTCTGCTGCCTCATTGCCGGTTATAGCTTCTGTGCTCCAGTCTGCTGACCTGCTTGTTTCAGTTCCTGGATCCTGTATCTACGTTTTGACTTCCCGTGTATGACCCTTGGCTTCGTATTTGACTTTGCTTGTTTTTCCTGTGACCCTGATCCTTGGCTCGTTTACCCGTTCTGCTACTTTGCTTGTGACCTTTGACCTCTGTGTGGACCTGACTCTTCTTGCCTGGGTTCTCCCCAGACGGTACACACTTCACGACCCTCTGTCAGTCTGCAGCCCAGTCTGTCCCCACCATCAGGGGCTCCAGTGAACACCTGACTGGCAGAGTAGACTCCGGGTTGTGTTGTGCCGGCTGGAGGGGTTCCTAACATTATAACCGGCCCACTCACGGAGACGAGGTTGGAATGGATGCGAGTGGATCCTCACCGTCTTCGGCACAAGCCCTAGCAGCCCATGTTGAGTCCTTATATCAGATGATCCAGGGATTGGCTGAGCGTCTGTCTGTTCAAGAAGAAGCCGCAAAAGTGTCACAACCCACTTCAAGTCCGTCTGTGAACCTAAGATGAACTTGCCGGATCGCTTCTCTGGAAATAGGTCCCTGTTTCGGAATTTCAGGGAGAGCTGAGACCCCGCTCCTCTGGGTCAGAGCATCAAAGAGTCGGGATTATCATTTCCCTTCTACAGGGTGACCCTCAGTCCTGGGCGTTTTCCTTGCCGCAGACCAGTCCTGCCATGCAGTCAGTAGACGCTTTCTTCGAGGTGTTAGGTCTATTATATGACGACCCGGACCGTATTGCCTCCGCTGAAGCTCAGCTACGGGCCTTGAAACAAGGCCGGCGCTCGGCAGAGGAATACTGCGCTGAATTCCGTAGATGGTCACCTGATAGTGGATGGAATGATCCTGCCTTGCGGAGTCAGTTCCGGCTTGGCCTGTCGGAACAGGTCAAAGACTCTTTGGTGCAGTACCCATCTCCTACCTCTCTGGAGGATCTGATGCACCTCTCCATTAAAATCGACAGGAGATTTAAAGAGCAGAAAACTGAAAAGGAGACATCATCACATCTATCCGGCTTCATTCCTGTTCCCACGGATGGTGAGGAACCCATGCAATTGGGAGCGTATCGTCTCTCCCCCGAGGAAAGAGACAAGAGAAGATCACAGGGCTTATGTCTCTATTGCGGCACAAAAGGCCACTTCTCCCGCTCCTGCCCGAATAAGCCGGGAAAAGAGCATGCCTAGGGAACGAGGTGAAAGTTCACCTAGGTCTACAGATTGTCTCCCCGAAAAACGCCTTATTGATCCCTGCACAACTCACGTTTAGTGCTCGTTCAATGGACCTGTCCGCCTTCGTTGATAGTGGAGCTGCAGGCAACTTCCTGGACATCGGGTTCGCCCGCGCTGCTAAAATTCCGATGGTAGAACTCAAGTCCGATATTACTGTCTGTGGCTTAGATGAAGGTCCGTTGCCTGGTGGTAAGATTTCCTGGGAGACCTCGCCACTACAATTAAAAATCGGAGCTCTCCATTCAGAGTCAATAACCTTCCTCCTTATCGATTGTTCATCAGTTCCCTTGATCTTGGGCCACCCATGGCTTTCCCGTCATAACCCTGTCATGGACTGGGTAAAAGGAGAAATTGTCCAGTGGAGCTCTTACTGTACACAGTCCTGCTTGTCACTGCCCCTGCGGGTGATTCAGTCTATTCCGGAGCAGCTTCCCTCACAATATCATGAGTTTTGGGATGTGTTCTCCAAGAAAGCTGCTGACACCTTACCACCTCACCGTGACTTCGACTGTGCCATCGCGCTTATTCCTGGTTCCAAGTTGCCTAAGGGTCGCCTGTACTCTCTCTCTGTACCCGAGACCAAATCCATGCAGGAAAACATCGATGAAAATCTGGAGAAAGGCTTTATCAGGCCATCTAAATCTCCCGTAGGAGCAGGATGCTTCTTTGTGTCCAAAAAGGATGGAGGGCTAAGACCCTGTATAGATTACCGGGGATTGAATCTTATCACAATTAAGAACACCTATCCTCTTCCGCTCATTTCCGTACTTTTTGATCAATTGAGAGGGGCTACGGTCTTCACAAAAATCGACCTTCGTGGAGCGTATAATCTCATCCATATCAAGGAAGGAGATGAGTGGAAGACGGCATTCAATTCGCACTCTGGCCACTACGAGTATCTGGTCATGCCGTTTGGCCTTAGCAATGCACCTGCAGTGTTCCAGGACTTGATCAATGAAGTTCTTCGGGAATTCCTTGGTTGTTTCGTGGTCGTCTATTTAGATGATATCCTCATCTATTCCAGATCTTTGCCCGCCCATCAGACTCACGTCAAACAAGTTCTACAGAAATTACGAGAGAACCATCTGTACGCTAAGCTGGAAAAGTGTGAGTTCAAGGTGCAGAGGGTATCCTTTTTAGGCTATGTAATCTCTTCTGACGGATTCTCCATGGATCCAACTAAGGTCCAGGCTATTTTGGATTGGGTACAACTCAACAATCTTAAGGCGGTGCAGAGGTTCCTGGGCTTCTCCAGTTATTATAGGAGATTCATTCACAACTTTGCTGACATTGTGGCTCCCATTGTCGCTCTGACCCGTAAAGGAATGGATCCAACTAATTGGTCGTCCCAAGCAGTAGCCTCATTCGAAAGCCTGAAAAAGGCCTTTGTCTCCGCTCAGGTCCTTAGACATCCGGATCCAGCTAGGATATTTGTTATTGAGGTCGACGCCTCTGACATCGGTGCCGGTGCTATCCTATCGCAGAAGGATCCTCATACTAATCGTCTGCACCCATGTGCTTATTTCTCCCGTCAGTTCTCTTCAGCGGAGGCCAACTATGATGTCGGTAATAGAGAACTATTGTCAATCAAATGGGCCTTCGAGGAGTGGCGGCATTGGTTGGAGGGTGCTTCACATCAGATCTCTGTCATTACCGATCACAAGAATTTACAATATATACAGTCAGCCAAACGTTTAAATCCCAGACAGGCCCGGTGGGCGTTATTCTTTACCCGGTTTAACTTCCTGATCACCTACCGACCAGGCTCCAAAAATATCCGGGCAGATGCCCTTTCCAGAAGTTTCTCAGCACACCACATTCCAGTCACTATCCCAGAGCCGATTATTCCTCCTTCTGTAATCCATGCCGGGTTGACCCAAGATCTGAGTATCACACTTCAGAGATTCCAGAAATTAGCCCCTGATACTACTCCGGAGCGATGTCTCTTTGTTCCAGTCCATCTAAGGAAGGCGGTTATTGCAGAGGCGCATAACAGTAGGGTTGCGGGGCATCCTGGAATTTTCAAGACATTAGAAAGCCTTTCCCGTACAGTCTGGTGGCCATCTATGTCTGCTGACGTCAAGAGTCATGTCCTCTCATGTGAGGTTTGTGCCAGAAACAAAGTTTCTAGGATCCGCCCAATAGGCCAGTTAGTTCCTTTGGCACCACCTGCAAAACCATGGACCCACTTGTCCATGGATTTTATAGTGGATCTACCACCTTCTGCAGGACACAATACCATTTGGGTCGTGGTAGACCGGTTCAGCAAGATGTCACATTTCGTTCCCTTACCCAGACTGCCTACAGCTCGGGATTTGGCCGTCTTATTCATTCAACATATTTTCCGGCTCCATGGACTCCCTACTGACATAGTTTCCGATCGGGGATCTCAGTTCATAGCGCAATTCTGGAGATCTTTCTGTACCCTTCTCGGAATCAAGGTTAGTTTATCATCCGCATATCACCCTCAGTCAAATGGGCAAACCGAAAGAGTTAACCAGTCCTTAGAAAAGTTTTTACGATGCTACACATCAGAACTCCATGATAATTGATCTTCCTTGTTACCCTGGGCGGAATTTGCCTGTAACAATTCCTGTCATTCATCTACTAAAACTTCTCCGTTTTTCTGCAATTATGGTTTCACCCCAGATCTAACTCCTTGTATTCGCTTAACCCAGTTGGTGTCCAGGAGATCCGTTCCACTGCAAGAGATCTCAGAGTTATCTGGAGGAAAGTACAGGCATCTCTGAAACAAGCTTCATTTGTCGCAAAAAAAAATTCGGATCGCCACCGTACCATCTGCTCCTTCAAGGTGGGCCAGAGAGTGTGGCTGTCTACAAAAAACATTAAACTCAGACAGCCTTGCAAAAAGTTGGGCCCCAAGTTCATCGGCCCGTTCCTTATCATCAAGCAGGTGAATTCTGTCGCATTTAGGTTAAGAATTCCGGGATTGTTGAGAATTCCCAACACATGTCACTGTTCTCCATTGAAGCCAGTATTATATCCTACTCAAATCCAGTCTTCAAATTTGCCTGAGAGAAAATCAAACAGATCACCAAGATACGTTGTTCAGAAGATCTTGGATTCCAAAAAAGTGCAAGGTCAGGTGCACTCCCTAGTGCAGTGGAGGAATCGTGGGTTAGAAGAACGGTCTTGGATTCCACGGAGACAACTCGATGCTCCTAAACAGTTGAAGGAGTTCTTTAAAAAATTTCCAAGGAAACCGGGATGTCGGGGTTCCTTAACCCCTCCTCAAGGGGGGGGGGTACTGTCACGAGCCGCAGCGGTACTCACAGCCGCCGCGGCTCGCTTCCTGTCGGTCCCAACGTCCCGGCCGTCACCATGACGACTGGGACGTCATTTCCTTCCAACTCCCGACCGTTGCATTCTAGCTGGTCCATTGTGCAATATGATGTAGCACATGCCCTTGTGTTTCTAACTCCCATTGTCCTATAGATTGTAAGCTTGCAAGCAGGGTTCTCTTACCTCTCTGTCTGTATTTATTACCCAGTATTGTCTTATCAGTGTTTGTTCCCAATTGTAAAGCGCTACGGAATTTGCTGGCGCTATATAAATAAATGTTGATGATGATGTTGATGATGATGACATTTATGTAACACCCCCTTCTGTATTAAGCGTTGTGAGTGTGTATATATATATTGAACAATGCAGATGCTTCTCACCTTGTGTCATGAGCCGCGGCGGTACTCACAGCCGCCGCGGCTCGCTTCCTGTCGGGCCCAACGTCCCGGCCGTCACCATGACGACCGGGACGTCATTTCCTTCCAACTCCCGACCGTTGCCAAGGCAACGGTCGGACGCTTCCTCAGCGCCATGTCCTGGCAGCCAGGCGTGCATGCGCTCTAGGGACAATCAGGCAGATTTAGCCTGTGGATGAATTAGCAGGCATTAGCCTGCAGGTGTGGATTTCAGGGCTAAGCCCTGATTGGTCTTGCTAGGTGCTGGCAATTACCCTACAAGTGTGGCCATGTCTAGGGACAGGTTCTGATTGGTAGTGGGTTGTATTTAAGGCAATGAGGTCTGCTGCCTCATTGCCGGTTATAGCTTCTGTGCTCCAGTCTGCTGACCTGCTTGTTCCAGTTCCTGGTTCCTGTATCTACGTTTTGACTTCCTGTGTATGACCCTTGGCTTCGTATTTGACTTTGCTTGTGTTTCCTGTGACCCTGATCCTTGGCTCATTTACCCGTTCTGCTACTTTGCTTGTGACCTTTGACCTCTGCGTGGACCTGACTCTTCTTGCCTGGATTCTCCCCAGCCGGTACACACTTCACGACCCTCTGTCAGCCTGCAGCCCAGTCTGTCCCCACCATCAGGGGCTCCAGTGAACACCTGACTGGCAGAGTAGACTCCGGGTTGTGTTGTGCCGGCTGGAGGGGTTCCTAACACCTTGGTACTTGATTTTCAGTGCCTCCACTCGAATCGCTGCTTTTTCTGCTGGGGGGGGTAATCAAAAGATACACCAGGGGGAGATTCTGAAAACCCTCTGCCCAGTATTAACAGTCTGTGACAAACTGAGTGCTGCAAAAGCCATCCAGGCACATTTATTGAAATGGAAACCCTGAATGCAGCTTTGTAATTTTAAAGAAAAATATACTTTGGTATAATTTGAAATAATAGTGCAAACAATACAATACAGTAATAAGACAGTGTGGAAAGTTCTTACTATGAACACCAAGTTAACACAATAACTCGCAATAAATCAATAACATTAACAGCATACAATATGAACATCAACTGTCACAGACTTATACACATGGAAAAATATATCAGATACCTTACTTGCTCCTGATACTGGGAATATCTTGCAGGGTGAATGTATATATTTTTCCTTATAGCTCTACAATGTACTGCCAAACACACATGATAGCAGTATTCAAACATACCACACAAATGGAGCAGTGCATTGCAAGTTGGAGCCCATCTGTATGGACGCAGCATGGCATGGAAGCATCATGTGTCCAGATTGCAGCTTTTAGAGGTCTTTAAATCACTTGCAATGAGGTACAGCAGTCACAGTATGCAAATCCTCCAGTAGCAACAACTGTAAAATCATTTCCTATTTGTATTCTGGGACTTGTAGTTCCACAAATGCTGATTAGACAAACACTTGGTGCACTTTTTCCTGCCCACCCATCTATCCCTAACTCTTCAGCCCTTGTGGCCAGATATAGTCCAAACCCCACTTGAATAATAACAGATAGGTAAAAATAACCAGTAACTTATCTGCACCAGTGTGTGTCACAGGTCTGAACTTGATTATCTCCAAAATGGCTGACTTGTAAAATGTCCTTCTTCAGAGGTGCATGCAAACCTCCTCCTACACCTTCAAACTGTGACTTGCCAGCAGGTTCTGTTCAGGACTGCACTGAGCTCTAATATCGCTGCAGAATGTCTGTTCTCTCTGCTCAGACCACCAATTTAGTGCCCTTCTGCCTAGGGTCACCTATCTGGACTGGTCACACTGCTCAGTCTCTCCCAGGATGCTCCCCTCTCTCTCTCTCTCTCTCTCTCTCTCTCTCTCCCCGCCCCCTGGTTTCTCAGTCTTCTTAGGTTTAGCCCCCTCTCCACAATAGCCTTGTGGGAAATGGAGTTTCTCTTCCTGGACTGGTAAATAGCTATAGCCATCTCTTTTCTTACTGATGCAATTGTGATTATTAGCCCCTGGGTGCTCAAGTCCAACTGCAGCATCCCCAGGGGTTACATTTAAATTAATGATGGGGCTGGCCCAGAGCCTTAACTAAGAATCCTAGTGCCTGGGGTGAAAAAGACAAATGCCGCCCCTCTAGCCTTCAATTTTAACCAATTGAACCTAAAACATTCCTAATTTGTGCCCCCCTTCAGCGGTGCGCCCTGGCCGGTTGCCCCTATTGCACAGCCCTAGTTATGGCCCTGGACTGGCCAAATTTCACAGTAGGCCTTTTGCCTTTATAATCTGGATGGACCGAAATGCAATATGTAGACTTAACCTCATGTGTCCGACTCCCATTGACCCATAGATTGTAAACCTGCTAGCAGGGCCTTCTCACCTCTTACCCAGCATTGTCTATTACTGTGTTTGTCCCCAATTGTAAAGCTCTACAGAATTTGCTGGCGCTGTATAATTAAATGATGATGATGATGCTGCGACTTTTTCACATGTGAAAGGTGAACCATTTTGTCCCATCCTCAAATCTGCAATGTTCCCGCACAACAGAATATAATAAATAGCCTGTGCCATTGGCCTGGGAAGGGTAAAAAACTGAACGTATTCCCAGCAAAAACAATGCAGAGCAGAAATGTAAAACATTATGTGACCCCCTAGGAAGAAAAAACTTGTTATCGCTTAAGAGGTTGAGGTCTACTTTTTTTCTCATTTCAAGATTTTGAAAGGCTTTATGACTCTGTACTTTTTTTTTTATCTTTAATGCTTTTCTTCCCTACAATCAGAAGGAAAATGTTCTAAGTTAAAAAAGTGTGCTTTTCACATTTGTTTTCCACCATTACAGAGATTCTTGTCATGAGTTGTTTACTTTTACAAGTTAAATGAATAAAACAGTGGTAGAGAAACTACAGCTTTTGTAAACTGCAACTATTTTCAATTTAACATCTGTTGGAATTAAAATATATTTAAAGGAAATACATTTTGGCATAGATAGAATGCTTTTTTTGGAAGTAGACATGTAATAGCCTTGTAGAAATCAACAACATAATTTATTAACACTGTATACACTATCTTATGTTTTTTTTAAGGAACCAAGCAGCCAACATGGTGTTCCTGAATAGACTCATGATTAAGGGATATATTTACTAAACTGCGGGTTTGAAAAAGTAGAGATGTTGCCTACAGCAACCAATCAGATTCTAGCTGTCATTTTGTAAACTGCACTAAATAAATGACAGCTAGAATCTAATTGGTTGCTATAGGCAACATCTCCACTTTTTCAAACCTGCAGTTTATTAAATCTAGCCCTAAAACTCAAGTTGTAGAGGCTGAAAATAAAACAAAAAATAGTTTGTGTAAAATTGTAGATAAATACTAAGGATGATCTTTTTTCCCCTACACAGAACTTATGTCAGAAAAAAATTCTGCGGAGTGTAATTTAGATTGTTTTTTCAGAGAATGTAAACGTGATGACTGGTAGGAGGTTACCTCCTAAACGTGCCACATTTAGGTGGACAGGCCATCTTTTGGACCATAATTCCTCTTTCTGGTTTTTTTCTTTTGGTGTATCCTCACTTTTTACTAAGGGTTATATTTACTAAACTACAGGTTTGAAAAAGTGGAGATGTTGCCTATAGCAATCAATCATATTCTAGCTATCATTTTGTAAAATGTGCTAAATAAATGCTAGCTAGAATTTGATTGGTTGCTATAGGCAACATCTCCACTTTTACAAACCCACAGTTTAGTAAATATACCCCTAAATGTTTTTCTGACTTCAAGATTCTATATACTTCTGCAGACTGTGCATAATTGTATTTTTTTGTGGCAATTGTGTTTTAAATAATAGGCTTTAGTTTTACGTATGTTTTTACCCTGAAGCGTGTTGCAAGTGGGTGTGTGTAAAGCTAATATATAACTATAAGAATGTCTATATAGTTGGTATAACACATAGCTCCGTAGATTTAGACATGCAAAATCGGGACAGTAAAATTATTCAACCATATCTCCTCCTGATTTCAGTGAAGAAACCTGTCACTTCTTATGTGACTTTTTGCTCCTGAATCTTTATAGCAACTATGAGTCAGATGAATTACTGTCACTTTAAAAGTTCCACTCAACTTGTTTGCGCATATGCCTGTGAGTGTAGTTTTAACTCTCTGTTTAGACCCTTTCAAAAATAGTTTCTGCTGTTCTGCTTTCCATATTGAGCAGTTTTTCTTTAAATGTCCAATTTTCTTGCATCTAAAGCATGCTCTTGTTTCCTTATTGTGCAATTGGGTATCTATAACTTTTAGGTCTTTTTCTGTGTCGCTTTCCATGTTATCCTATGTCATTTCTTTTATGCACTGATGTGAGGCTGGTCTTCACAAAATCTGAAGTGAGTTTTGCTTCAGATCTGGTTTCCAGAGCACTTATCAGTGCACTGTATGTGTCTGGTAAACTGCACAGGAGTATGGCTACCACGTGTTTACATTTTATAAACTCTTCTATAGATCTGAGCTGTGATACAATTTCTAGCAGTCCACTTATATGCTCTTCATATTCTTTCCATTACTAAGTCTCATTTGGTACATTTTTCTTAGCAGGGATAATATGCTGGATCTTTCATATAGTTTCTTTAGTGCAACCCACACACCCTTAGCAGTATTCTCGTGTCTTATATAATTTAGCTGATCATCTTCACAGAATAAGCTTATGTTTGCACATGATTTTCTTGTCCCATTTTTGATTATTAATCTTCTTCTTTAGACAGCAGCATTTCAATTCTGAATCTCCGTAGTTGATAGTTATCATTAGACAGCTTAATGACTGCTTGTCTAAATTCTGAGCTGCTTGCCATTTCTTCCCTTTATGTATATCTGAGGTATAATACTGGGTTGCTCACATTTGCTGTGCAGATTCTCTTAGGGATGTTTCATGTGCCTAGGTCCTTGTGACTGGGCCCATAACCTGTTGCAGATTACGCTTCTTTCTTTCTGTCAATAGGCACACACGAAAGAGTTCTTTTTGGAATAACTTTTATATGAAACTGTAAAGTTATCTCAGCCTACAGACACAGATTACATGGGAACCAACATGAGAACAAAACTAGAACATTTTTTGTACATTGCTATAATAAAAGTGATAACACATTTAGGAACAGCTCCACCTGCATTCCATCCAGTGTAATCACACAAGCAACATTAAGTCTGAGTCTGTTGCTGTATCTCAACAAAAATCTTCTTCCCAGACAGGGCGACTTTAGCCATAACAGAACACATTAAATTAGATGGAGTAAGGGCTAAAATACAGTTCTCGAGACTCGCAAGATTCTCCATGGCAAAAATTTGAATGCAGAATGAAATGGATAGGACAGAACAGCATTAGATGAGGTTGGAGTGGACAAACTGTGCAGCAAATAGAACTTGGAGAGTCAATCTTCTAAACTTGAGAAAGAATGTGAATTAAGCATCCTTCAACACTAAGAGGAATTGAAGTGCGCTCTTATCAGATCTCCATCTTAGACTAAATAGTAATATTACTGCAGTAGCATTTAATTTTGCCCTGTCTAAAATTACACACACAGGGCTCACTGAAACAATTGTCCCTTAAGGATGTTCAGACATGTCTATCTCCTTTACAGTTGAGGCCTTGGGCTGCCTCTGATGACAACATGAAACTAATGAATGTAGACTCCATACAGTCATCTACCATAAGACCTATCGGTCCACGTGCATTTGAGAGTTGCGTAACTCATAATTTTTTCCTAACTGTTGTAGCAAAATAAATATCAAGCATCCTGAAAAATGTACAAATGATTAATAATAAACCTTGATATAGAACAAAATTGATCATGAAGGATGCATGTGGAAATTACTCACAATATAGGCAAGTAAATAAACATCTGATTATAGTGGGTCTGATTCATTAAGGAACCTAATTGCAGTACGTGCCGTATTTTATGTAAAATCGCTATGCACATGCCCAGAACTGGATGATACGCAGGTGAATGCAGCAACATCCAATTCATCTTCGAGCGAAAAAGTTCCTTAATACAGCCTATGATTTCAGGTGCAGAAGTGGGAAGGGACTGAACATATGCACAATACAGTAAGGGTGTGCCAAACTTGAGCGCACACAGCAACATCAGAGTCAGGCTTTGGCATCTTTACTGTCGTATCACTTGTACCAGCTACAGGTCGGGTGTAAGTGCCGCTTACTAGTGATGATGGTCATCCTAATAAATGTAGTTTATGTGGAATAAAAAAGATGAAAAAAATGTTTTGTCATGAATATTATTAACAGTCGACATTAATTGAATTGACATCGTTTGGGACTTTATAGTCTACATATGAGTTTGTATGTTCTCCCTGTGTTTGCGTGGGTTTCTCCGGGTGCTCCGGTTTCCTCCCACACTCCAAAAACATACTAGTAGGTTAATTGGCTGCTAACAAATTGACCCTAGTCTGTGTTTGTCTGCGTGTCTCTCTGTCTGTGTGTGTGTGTTAGGGAATTTAGACTGTAAGCTCCAATGGGGTAGGGACTGATGTGGGTGAGTTCTCTGTACAGCGCTGCGGAATCAGTGGTGCTATATAAATAAATGGTGATAATGATGATGATGATATGTATTGGACATATCCAGCAGTATATAGTCTGTTAGAGCATTGTTCTAGCACATCTAGACCTGTATTCAACAACAGAGGTATCTTTACATCTACTCCTAGTTGAATATGGAAGAGCATGTGTACCATTTACATGCATTTTTTAAAAAAAGTGCAATTTATGTTCGTTTTGTGTGCCTTAATGAATCAGGTCTTGTATGTCTATATATCATCATGTTAAATGATATTGTAAAACTGTCCATGGTACATTGTCCTCAGCTAACACCTGTATTATATTGTGTACAGTCCTCTACTTATCACTATGAGGACTGTGCTGTCCACACTCACTAAGCTTTGACTTCAAAAACTGTTAAAAAAATTCCCCCAATGGCAGCATATAACTGACAGCATGATATATCAGTTATCAGACTCACCACCTTATAAAATTGCCCCCACTAACAAATTTAGAAAGGTGCAAAAAAGTAAATTATCTTATGGTTAGGGCATGGTCAGTTGTTCTGATTTTACATAACAGTGACACATAACAGTGAAACATCCATTTCCTCCTGTAAAAATTGCAGCATACTGTACATCCCCTAAACGTCGTAGCTTGAATATTGTATAACATATTTTGCATTTTTATGGGACTTTTTTTGTGATGGGTAACACATTTAAATAGAGTTTACATCAAATAGACTAAGGCCTTTTGTAGACGTGCTAACATTTAAAGATATGATACCCATATTTCTAAATAAGAAAATAAAACAACCATGTAACATTAAGATTGTTCAGACTTTTTGGTACAAAATACATTAAAATTGTTATTTGATCATATACTCGCTATATATAACCTACAGTCATGGCCAAAAGTTTTGAGAATGACAGAAATATGATTTTTCATAAAGTCTGCTGCCTCAGTTTTTATAATGGCAATTTGCATATACTCCAGAATGTCATGAAGAATGATCATATGAATTGAAATTAATTTCAAAGTTGCCATGACAATGAACTTTATCCCAAAAACAACATTTCCACTGCATTTCAGCTCTGCCACAAAAGGACCAGCTGACATCAGGTCAGTTATTCTCTCGTTAACACAGGTGAGAATGTTGACGAGGACAAGGCTGGGGATCACTCTGTCCTGCTGATTGAATTAGAATAACAGAATGGAAGCTTTAAAAGGAGGGTGGTGCTTGAAATCATTGTTCTTCCTCTGTTAACCATGGTTATCTGCAAAGAAACATGTGCAGTCATCATTGCTTTGCACAAAAAAGGGCTTCACAGGCAAGAATATTGCTGCTAGTAAGATTGCACCTAAATCAACCATTTATCGGATCATCAAGAACTTCAAGGAGAGAGGTTCAATAGTTGTGAAGAAGGCTTCAGGGCACCCATGAACGTCCAGCAAGTGCCAGGAACATCTCCTGATTCAGTAATGACTTGATTCAGCTGCAGAATCTGGGCACCACCAGTGCAGAGCTTGCTCCGGAATGGCAGCAGGCAGGTGTATGTGCATCTGCACGCACAGTGAGGCGAAGACTTTGGAGGATGGCCTGGTGTCAAGAAGGCCAGCAAAGTAGTCACTTCTCTCTGTTAGGCTGCTGGTGATAACGAACCTGCAGAACAGACTGACGGAGGTCTTCACCTATAGTGGCCGCCTTTCCCGTAGAGCTAGACGTGCTCACAGGTATTTGGATGCCCCCGGGACTTAACTACAAGTAGTGTAGCTTCGTTATACTAAACCACAGCTGTAGATCAGGAGGCAGTAGAGATGGTAATGGATTGTCAGACAAAAGCCAAGGTCAGGGGTCACTAGCAGGAAGAGTAGTCAAGAAACACGCCAAAGGTCAAGGTCACAGGCAGAACAGCAAAATCCGAGGTACAGGCCAAAGGGTCAGGATCACTAGCAAGCAGGCAGGGTTCAATAAGCATTGTAACAATTCTGTAACGTGTACAACAATGCAGTAATGTAGGTATTAAATTTGGAGTACTTGCCTTACTCTAGATCAGCGCTGGCCGGCCGGTGGTGCGGAGTCTAACGAACCCCCTGGTGTTCACCAAGAACCGCCACAAGGCGGGATGGGCTTTGCTGCGGAGGATCGCAGGTCGCGGTCCACTGGTCTGCCTCTAGAGGTAAGGATGTAGGAGGTAGCTCACGATCACACTGGAAGGTAGTGTTAACCACTACGTGGTCATTATAGCCGAGGTCTGGTACACTGGATACAGATAATGCGTGGTACAACAAGCCTGGGTCTGGTACACTGGAGTGGAAATATAAATGTAGTCAGCAAGCCGGGATCTGGTACACGTAAAGCGGAGATAATACGTGGTCAGCAAGCCTGGGTCTGGTACACTTGAAGCGGAGATAATACGTGGTCAGCAAGTCTGGGTCTGGTACACTGGAGCAGAGAGTAAAACGTGGTCAGCAAGCCTGAGTCTGGTACACTTAGAAAGAGAAGCCTGGGAAGACAGCAAAACAGAACTGGTACACGGAGAATCCACACAGAAACCACCAAGTCAGGAAACAGAGGAAGTTGCTCTGACGCTGCCCAGGCGTCAGAGAAAGTCTTTCATAGTTATCAGATTTGAATTCCCGCCCCTGTGCTGTCATGTGACAGTGCCGATGCGACCCGGAAGAGAGAGAGGATCGCGGCACTGGAGCGAGGACAGGTGAGTGTAACAGCATTCAAACAACACACATAACAGCGCTGACCACTGAAACACACCCAATCCACTACTTGATCCGTGACGTGATATTATAAAACAATTTATTAATAAAAACAATTGAAAACATGAGGCAACCACTGACCAGTGGAATGATAACATCAATATATAAGTATCATATAAACACGCTGCAGCGTGAAAAATGGTAAACCTTCAACGAAAATAGTAAAAATACTGGATGATCACTGAATGATTAATGAGACAAGAACAAATGTCCCACAGCATGTGGATCACACTGTCCAATGACCCTATAAAATACAAATCCGAAGTGGGAAAATGATTATTGTAATGGTGTGGCCACACTAATGATAACCATTGTTGATATCTCTGCTGATAAAACTGATATCCACTTCAGTATATCAAACACATATCTCACAGAAGGCTGATAATGGCCGTCAGTTCCCAATCACAAGTCTCTTGAAGACAACAAAGTCACTCACCGCAAATGTGGTCAGCGCAATACAGACCTGGTCCGTTGAACTGTCCCGTATCTTGGTCTGATAATGTGTAAGCTTCAAGTAGGAAACAGAGCTCCGTAGAACCCGATGTGTAGCAGTGGGGCTGTTAGCCGGCTCCGGAATAGGAACCTGTGAAAGCTGCTACACAGAGCTGCAGTATCACCACTGTCAGCGTCTGTGTGTCACGGGCACTAGGAGTTTATACCCGAGTTTCACCTGATGTTATAACTGACAGAGGGGCGGTGTTGACCACGGACCTCAGGGCAGTTAGGTGAATGATTGGAATGATGATAACAGCAGGAAAATAGAGAATGTCTTATGAAGTCAATGACTTTCAGCTGTTGATGGTGGAAGGTCAGCGACTTGGAACTGTATAGAAGAAGCGATATAGCTTCAGACGAGATGAGAGGACGTGAGTAGGTGAAGGTAGCTCGTGGAGGAGTCAGTGGTCTGAGTACAGCAAGTTGTACCACTGTAGTGATGAGGAGGTTGTCCTGGTGCAGGTAGGTAGTAGGGTAGTCGGTGGTCTGCGTATAGCAAGTTGTACCACCGCTGTGATGGGAAGAGTAGTACTGGTGCAGGTAGGTAGCGGGGTAGTCGGTGGTCTGCGTATAGCAAGTTGTACCACTGCTGTGATGAGAAATGTCCAGGTATAGGTAGGTAGCAGGAGAGTCAGTGGTCTGCGTATAGCAAGTTGTACCAGTGCTGTGAGGAGGAATGAGGACTTGTCCAGGTGCAGGAGAGTGGTGTGGAAACGGCAAACTGTAGCTGTGTGGAAATAGCGCGAGTAGAAAGGAGTTTTGTACAACACAAGTGGGTAAGTACAATGAATAGTCTGTCAATATAATAGCTGGCTCTGCAACGTGGAGAAGCGGGTCAGCGCGGATATGCAAGTAACAACAAAGTCAATATGATGAGAGCATACCGCAGCTGAGTGAGAAGCTTGTCCTGGTAAACAGGCAATGTAGCATAGACAGTCTATCATAGGTAACTGTACCTTAGTGCAGTAGTCACGTATAGTTCAATAGGTATGCAAGTAAACAATAATAGTCAATAGTGGTTATGCATACCAAGTAGAGCAGGAATCAGCTGGGAAGCTGAAGAAGCGATCAGCTGAGTAGACACGCTGTAGCGGGTATGGGAACCGCCGTTGAGTAGAGCAGGGAACAGCTTGGAAACTGTAGACGATCAGCTGAGTAATAATGCTGTAGCGGGTATGGGAACCGCCGGTGAGTAGAGCAGGAAGCAGCTTGAAAACTGCAGACACGAGTAGAGCTGGAAGCAGCTTGGAAACTGCAGATACCTATAGAGAATCACTGGGAATGAGACTCCAAGATCAGGCAACTACCTAAGTCTGCAGGTGCCTTAAGTAGGGTGAGGTGATTGATCCATCAATCACATTAGTGGTCAGGTGTAGTTGTTAAAGGGACCTGCGCATGCACAGTGCGACAGGATGGCGGATGGCCGCGGTTCAACACAGGTGTTAGCGGGAAAGATGGAGAACCACGTACCAGAGTGGAGGCACTCACACTCCGGTGAGTGACACTGTGTCTGACGGCGTCTGTGTCTTGAATCGCCAATATCTCAGCCTTCTGGGATTAGATTGCAGGTAATGATGGGGTCACAAAGACAAATGATCCAACGGTTCAGTGAAGCCTCTCTGTCCACTGACGCGTTTCTTCACCTAAAAGTTATTTCATCAGAGGAAGGGTCCAATAAGCAGGCAGAGGGTCACAACGAATAAACAGCAATCCAAGGGTCTAAAGCAGGTCAGCACAGTACAGAACTGGGACGCTATAACCGGCAGGGAGGCTAAGCCCTCCCTGCCTTAAATAGTGACATTGACCAATCAGGGCTTTGCCCTATAACATACCACAGAAGGAGTTAATGGACACTTAGTAATTTAGTAAAACAGCCCACAGGCTGTACTCGTTGCAGCGCATGCACCCGGGTGCTCTGTAATGGTGGGGTGCGCTGATTAGAAGACTCAGCCTTGGTCGGGGCCGCAAAACCGGAAGTGATGCCCCGGTCGTCATGGAGACGGCCGGGACGTAGGAACCAACAGGAGGAGAGTTGCGGCGGTGCCCGTGGCCGCCACGTCTCCTGACACTCTCCAGGAAAAACATCAGGGACAGACTGATATTCTGCAAAAGGTACAGGGATTGGACTGCTGAGGACTTGGGTAAAGTCATTTTCTCTGATGAATCCCCTTTCAGATTGTTTGGGGCATCTGGAAAAACGATTGTTCGGAGAAGGAAAGGTGAACACTACCATCAGTCCTTTGTCATGCCAACAGTAAAGCATCCTGATACCATTCATGTGTGGGGTTGTTACTCAGCCAAAGGAGTGGGCTCACTCACAATTTTGCCTAAGAACACAGCCATGAATAAAGAATGGTACCAAAACATCCTGCAAGAGCAACTTCTCCCAACCATCCAAGAACAGTTTGGTGACGACCAATGCCTTTTCCTTCATGATGGAGCACCTTGCCATAAGGCAAAAGTGATAACTAAGTGGCTCAGGGATCAAAACATTGAAATTTTGGGTCCATGGCCAGGGAACTCCCCAGACCTTAATCCCACTGAGAACTTGTGATCAATACTCATGAGGCAGGTGGACAAACAAAAACCCATTCTGACAAACTCCAAGCAATGATTGGGCAAGAATGGGTGGCCATCAGTCAGTATGTAGTCCAGGAAGTAAATGTATCAAGGTGCGATTTTGCAAATCCAGCAAAAAGAAATGAAGACTGCAAGAAAGTTTTTTGCCCAAGAAGAAAAGAAGACATTACAAGCAGGGACTTTTGGATGTACAAATAATTTTTGGACTTTGCAAGCCGGACTTTGGGAATTACAAATTTATTTGGGACTTTATCAGGCCGGACTAGTGGATACAAAATTATTTGGGACTTGGTTGACAGCCATTTTCGAATTAAAAGCTGCTGACAACAGATGAAAACATCTGTGGTAAGTATAGGGCATTTAATATTTTTAATAAAAATATATGGTATAAATAAGGGTGTTTATATCTTTTTTTGTGGCTGTATTATTCTTATTAAATGTATGTGGTTTTAATGAGGGAGTGGTGGTTTATTTAACATTTTCTCTTGTGGAACTACAGGTCTCAGCCAGCCATGGGTATCAGGGCATGTTGGCACTTGTGGTTCTCCAAATGCCAACATGCCCTGGCTGCCATGGGTATGCTGGTGCTTGTAGTTATACAAGTATCAGCACGCCCACATTATTTATGGCGCTCTGGCTGGCTGGGACTTGTAGTTCCACAAAGCAAAATGGCATATGGTTATTTATTACACTTTTTTCGTCATTTATTACCCTACACCCACTGCCCAGCGGTGTAGGAAGAGCCATAGTGCTTTCAGCACTGGGCTAGGTGTCCTTAGAGGTGGGGCCGCTCGTTTTTTTTTCAGCGGACCCCACTCCCTAGGGAATCCAGCCCAGCGCTGAACGGCCTGGGGTTGCTTGTCATTATGGCAGGGGGACCTCTGCCGCATGTCCCCCTGCTATAGTTCCACCAATCCGGCTGTTTTTCTTAGTGCTGGTTCAGTGAAAATCGGGGGGAGCCGCACGCAAATTTTTTCCCCGATTTGCTGCGATTTTAACAGGCCTTGATGCATTTACCCCCAGAAGTTGATTGACAGCATGCCAGGGCGAATTGCAGAGGTCTTCAAAAAGAAGGGTTAACTCTGCAAATATTGACTTAATGTAATTGTCAATAGAAGCCTTTAGCAACATCTGACAAAAGGGTCTAAAAACAATGAAGCAGCAAACTTTGTGAAAACCAATACTTGTGTCATTCTCAAAACTTTTAGCCATGACTGTACATACAAAAGGTGTCACGGGCACTAGGAGTTTTACCCAGAATTCACCAGGTGTAGCTATACTTACCAGAAGTGCGGACCTCTGGGTAGTGTGGTGAATCAGTGGAACCATACAGTAAAATAAAGGAAAGGAATGTCAATAGTATAAATGCTGAGTCTTGGCACCGTGGACCTTTGATGGTACAGCAGTTTAGTAAACAGGATAAAATGAGGAAAGAGTCCAAGTGCTTAAGCACGCAGGTAGCATATAGCAGGCCAGTACTTGATAACTGGATAACGTTAGGCAAAGACCAATCAACAATATAGTAGAAGAGCAAGCGACTTGCAGCTACAATACAGAGGCACTTGTAGACTTAGTCCAGCTAATAGGTACCATACAGAGTAGTAGCTATATCACAAGGAAACATGAATGGTCTACAGCTGGTAAGTTTCACCACGGATATGTAGAGAAGACTTGTCCAGCGCAGATGTGTAACAGAATAGCGTGAGTGGTCTGCAATAGGCAAGTTGTACCACTGATGTGAAGCGAAGACTTGTCCAGGTGCAGGCGTGGAACGGAATAACGTGAGTGGTCTGCAATAGGCAAGTTGTACCACTGATGTGAAGCGAAGACTTGTCCAGGTGCAGGCGTGGAACGGAGTAAAGTGAGTGGTCTGCAATAGGCAAGTTGTACCACTGATGTGAAGGGAAGACTTGTCCAGGTGCAGGCGTGGAACGGAATAACGTGAGTGGTCTGCAATAGGCAAGTTGTACCACTGATGTGAAGCGAAGACTTGTCCAGGTGCAGGCGTGGAACGGAGTAACGTGAGTGGTCTGCAATAGGCAAGTTGTACCACTGATGTGAAGCGAAGACTTGTCCAGGTGCAGGCGTGGAACGGAGTAACGTGAGTGGTCTGCAATAGGCAAGTTGTACCACTGATGTGAAGGGAAGACTTTTCCAGGTGCAGGCGTGGAACGGAGTAATGTGAGTGGTCTGCAATAGGCAAGTTGTACCACTAAGTTCGACTACCGATGTGGAGAGGAGACTTGTCCAGAAGCAGGCAGGTAACGGAGGTAGCGAGAGTAGTCTGCAGCGGGTAAGTTCTACTACCGATGTGGAGAGAAGACTTGTCCAGAAGCCGGCAGGTAACAGAGGTAGCGAGAGTAGTCTGCAGCGGGTAAGTTCTACTACCGATGTGGAGAGGAGACTTGTCCAGAAGCAGGCAGGTAACGGAGGTAGCGAGAGTAGTCTGCAGCGGGTAAGTTCTACTACTGATGTGGAGAGAAGACTTGTCCAGGATTAGGCAGGTAACGGAGGTAGCGAGAGTAGTCTGCAGCGGGTAAGTTCTACTACCGATATGGAGAAAAGACTTGTCCAGAAGCAGGCAGGTAACGGAGGTAGCGAGAGTAGTCTGCAGCGGGTAAGTTCTACTACCGATGTGGAAAGGAGACTTGCCCAGAAGCAAACGGATAACACGAGCAGAAACAGGAAACACCTCAGAGTCTCAAGGAATGAGAACCAAGAACAGGCAAAGGTAATAGGGCAACAGGTGCCTTAAGTACTGAGAGGTAATTAATTAACCAATGAGACTAGAGGCGAGGTATTAACAGTTCAGAATTTCTGCACATGCGCAATCTTAGTCAAGATGGCAGACGGCCGCGGCTCAGGAGAAGCGCCGGCAGGAGCGAGACAGACCCATGTCCCAACCTAGAGGCACTAACAGTCCGGTGAGTGACAAAAGGACTCTGAATGGTAGGTGTGACTGGATCCACCTTCCACCACAAAGGAAATAGAATGCAAATGAAGCATCTGGTCTAAGTCCAGGTAGGGGGAAGGCATCACCTTGACCACCATATTCCTTTGAATGATTGTGTCATATTACCACGGGGGGGGCAGGCCAAAATGATGCGGAGGCTTGAAATCTGTTATATTTGCCCACATATGTATGTCTAATTATTCCATAACCTAGCCATAAAGAACAGGTGATAGCCAGCTACCCTGCCTTGTTAGAAATCCTGATTTCACCTGACAACTGAGACAACTATGCAATGTTTGCAACAAGAGCAGTGTACATTGTCTTCAGCGATGTTACAAAGGCACATCCTTCTTCCAAACTGTTGTAAAATTTCATATAAAAAAACCACTGTAGGGAATTGCAGGCCTTTCAAATATCAGGGCTCAAAACTAAAGAGAGGACTTTGTTCTATGGGGTTCCAGGATAATTTCAATGAACCTATGAACTTAATGGCATAGGACTGCCTGAATTATATGAATCTGAAGTGAATAAAATGGATTATTATTATTAATCTTTAATTATAGGGCACCACATGAGGCATGAGGTCTGCAGTGCCGTACAGAAGGGAAACAACATAACAGTACATGGTATAACAGTACAATACAGTAAATAAAGACACCACAGCTCTCAACACAGCTACTGGGCTGCAAGGGGGATATTCAGCTCAGGCTGAAACCTGTACCCATTAACGTGGCAGCAACTAACAGGTTTAGAGATGTTCTCAACAGCTCATAGCTTTTTTTTTTGCCTCTCTAAGCTGTGCAGAGGCATATAATTGTTTACTTTCTGATATAGCATCATACTATTGGTTAGTGGGTGATATCTGGTTACCTAGCCCAAGATGTCGGAGCTTACTGTTCACTGTCATTCTGAATGCTAGTTTAGTCTTTTGGAAGCGTAGATTAATCAAGCCTCATTCACACGGTTTGAAGGTAGTCTAGATCATTGGAAATTACATATTAGGAGTGCAATTGTCAACAATGTCATTAATTCAGTGTTTAAGCCACCACCTAACCATTTGCTGCGCAGGATCACCTTAACCTAGCACTGACCAGGTTATAGATTTTAAACTCTAAGTGGGATATTTAATTAGCCAGAATGCTCCTCCGTACATCGTGCACATGTTTTCCGGTACGATGGTACCTGAACATCATGGATATCGCCTCGTTCCCCTATGGGTGGGGGGTGAAGAGAAACCTGCGATATTACATTACTGCGGAGTGCCTTCGTGACCGTTCTGGAGGCTCTTATCTCTGATAACCACCTCTCCCCAATTATACTATTCAAACTAATTAGAGATGCTCAGGCTCGGTTCCCCGAGAACCGAATACACTAGAACTTTGAAGATCCGAGTACCGAGCCGGCTCGGTGCTTTTGCGCGCCCTCGGAATTGAAAATGAGGCAAAACGCCATTGTTACGTCGTCGGATTTCGTGAGTTTTGGGATTCTATAAGTACCACCCTCCATGGCGATCCAGCACCATTTCACAGAGGGACATAGAAGGGGTAGCACAGTTCTTGGCAGTCTCTAGTGCAGTTGGTCAGCGTCATAGGTAGAAAAGAAAGAGAAGGAGTAGCAGTGTTCTTCAAAGTCTCCAGTGACATTCAGGAGAGCTCCATTGCTAAATGTCATTGCTGACATAGAAATAATAGGGCTGGCAGGCTTGGTCTTCTAAATCTGCAGTCACATTGTACTGTGTTATATAGGTAACACACAAAGAGGAGAGCTCCATTGCTCCATTGCTAATTGTCATTGCTGAAATATAAATAATAGGGCTGGCAGGCTTGGTCTAAATCTGTAATTACATTTTACTGTACCATAGCTCACTCAGAAACAGGAGAGGTGGCAGTGTTCAGTGCTGAAAGAGAAATTGTAATAATAGGGCTGTCAGTGTTCTTAAAAGTCTCCAGTGACATTCTACTGTGCCATAGATCATACAGAAACAGGAGGAGTGGCACTGTTCTTGTCACTCTCCAGTCTCAGCCTGTCACGGCTATGGACATTTTTGGATCCCCAACCTCTACCAGGATGATAAAAGCAGAGGATGGTGGAGACAGAACCCGCTGATGTTGATAGTTCAACTTGGGAGCAGCACAAGGAAGAATACACAGACGATGATATAGTGTTGCAATTTAGTATATTAATTTGATGATGCAGCAACAGTAGATGACAGATGTATAATAAAACTCAGCTGGGCTGAGTACACGGCAGTTCATAAAACAATACAATCACGGAAGTACTTCAGATGGTAACCATTAGCAACGCATGATGATAAGCAGTAACAGTTCAACGCTGAGATGGTAATATAGAACACTTGAAACTTTCACACCACACACAGCAATAAAGGAGAATCACTGACACAGCTAAAAGTCCAATATGAATAGTAGATAGACTTGGCTGATCCAGATGGAATATGTTTCACTTTAGCAGATGGTTTACAGGTAACATAATGGTTCAAACAGCGGAACAGGAGATGTTAATGCAGTCCAAGAACTTGGGTAATCTGGAAACATGCAATGGAATGTTGCTTAGAAATACAGCGTGGAAATAACAGTCCAACCGTGCGTAACACTAGGAGTCACAGATAATCCAACTTCACCAAGAGGCGTGAGTTCATTACTAACAAGATACAGCTGATAACGCGCACAACTTGAATAATGGAACTGGCTACTAGCTCGGCAATATATTCTTGAGAACAGTCCAGCAACTTAATAATCAGCAGAGTAGTAATATAGCCGTGCCAGACATAGAACCACAGATGACAAGATAACTTGATTGTAATTCAATAAAGAATATAGGCAGCTTGAGCAGAAAGGTAGTTGAGCCAAATATGAGCGCAGATGTAATAGGCAACTCACGAGACAGTTCAGTGTGCAGATGGAAATCAACGGATAGTTTCAGCTTGTAGACGACCATGAACTGGTATTCAGCGGATCCGATGAGAGCAGTGATGACAAGCAATCTCGGCAACCGATAACATCCAGGAGAAGTCAAAGAGTCAGGGATGCAGCCAGAACCCACGGCAGTGCGAGTAACATGAAGATCAGGCAATGAGTCCCTGATCACAGGAGGTTGAAATAGTCTTCAGGAACCAATAAGCTTCGGAAGGAGGTCCCAATTAGGATAACATAAAACAGCCATGAAAAGGTAGAGACTCTGAAGCAGAAGACAAGCACCAACATAGTTCTTTAAAGGGCAAGTCACACGCTAGCACCTAGCGATGGGACCGACGTGTGACACAGCCATGAAGATACTAATCCCTCTACCTCATGTGCTAAAGCCTATGTTCAAGTGCATAGTGGTTTTAAGTCACGGAACAAAAATGTAAATAAAAAGCTTGTACCTTTTTAAAGAAAAAAGCACCTCTCTAATAAAGGTGAAAGCTTACTGTAGAAAAACATAAAGTTGACAACATGCCATTCTACCCAAAATATTACCAAGCATACCAGCATCAGCTAGCTCCCTTCTCTCAGCGAGATCTCAGCATCTGCAATCTACACTGTCATTATATTCACCCTCATCAGTGTGTACATCATCCTCAAACAATACTAATTCATGCCTGCTGGAATCCAACATCACAGATGTCTGTGTACTTTGATGTAATTGCCGGTAATGGCCTTTCTCATGGAATTTGTAGTTCATTTTATGGCACAGCTGTCACGATTTTTGGGCAATTCTTTTAGACCAGATCAAATGTCAAAATGTTGGGCAGACTCATCTGCATCACTACTGGGTGTCTTGGGAAAGGTAAGTTTTTTCCTAGCAACAACTTCCAGAGAAATTGAAGGAGGAGACTTCATTGTGTCATGTACCACTTGAGCTGTCAGCTTGCTGACCAGGAGCTCATCTGGGTCAGTTGGAAAGAAAGAGAAGACATAGCTCTTGAACCTCGGATAAAGCACTGTTGCCAAAATGTAATGATCCGATTTCAAGATGTTGATAACTCTTGGATCCTGTCGAAGCGAGTAAAGTACTTAATCTACAAGTCCAACATAATTAGTGGAATTGCTTTGTTTCATTTCCTCCTTCAATTTCTCTTGCTGCTTTTCAAAAAGTCTAATTAGGGGAATCACTTGACTCAAACTAACAGTGTCTGCCCTCTCTTCACAGGTGACTACTTCGAGTGGTTTCAGCACCTTGCACAATACGGAAAGTATTCTCCACTGCGCTGGACTAAAGTACATTCCCCCTAAATTCTATTCTTCTTGCAGCTGCTGCATTCTCCTACATGCTGTTGCAGAATCCCGAAAATGACCCTAAATATTTTGGGACACAGACAGCATCTCCTGCTTATAATTGTCCTATTTTGAGTCCAAGCAGGATAAGCCATGTTGAAATGACATCCCTTAGTTTTTCAAACAGGTTGTCTGCAGTATTACCCCTGACCTGCGCCTTGTCTCGTCTCTGATGACCACCTCTCACTCCCTCCTTCAAGACTTCTCCCGTGATGCTCCCCACTTATTGAATTCCCTACCATGCTCAATCAGACTTTCCCACAGCCTTCAAATCTTTAGATGCTCTTTTAAAACCAATCTCTTTTTTAGAGGTGACCTTATCCTCGATAACACTATTCACACTAATGCACCCTCACAACTATCCCAATCTCCACTCTGAGCCACACTCGCTCCTCTTGTTGCAGCTGTGCCCTCTACCCTTTAGAATGTAAGCTCTCTAATGAGCAGGGTCCTCCATACCCTTTGTTTTCATGTCTCCATTCATTTTGTCTGCCTTGTCTGTTTTTGTTTTATGTATGTCTTGCTTTATGTATGTCCTTGTCTTCTCTACTGTATGGTGCTGTGAAGCACTGTGGTGCCTTACAAATCTACGATAATAATAATAATAATAATAATAATAATAATAATAATAAGAATAATATGCCTCTTAGTGAAACAGATGATACACAGAGTAGCATGCGACATTCTTGAGTACATGCTGCTGCTGTCCCTGCTGGTGAAGGCGAATCACCAAACCAGTGGGCTGTCACAATTATATAATCTTTAGTTTTTCCCAGTTCCACTTGTCCACATAACTGTGGTTAAGTGTACAGTGGGTAGGATGGCATTTTGTAGCCCAATAATTACATTTTTATTAGAGATGGGCGGGTCCGGTTCTCCGAGAACCGAACCCACCCGAACTTTGGGTATCCGAGTACCGAGCTGAGCAGCTCGGTACTCTCCCGCCCGTTCCGAATCCAAATCGAGGCCGAACGTCATTGTGACGTCGTCGGATCTCGGGGCTCGGTTCTCGCGATACTTCAACTTTATAAATACACGCCTCCACAGCAATCTATCGCCATTTGACAGCGGGAGAGAGCAGGGTGTAGTCATAGGCTAATTAGAGCAGGGACAGAGAATACAATATTGTTCTTGCAATTGCTCTAACCAAAATCGCTAGTGATATTTTTCTTAATATTTGGCACTCCCCAGCGCTTTTGGGGTGTCCCTCATAATTGTGCATAAATATTTCTGGCTGTCAAAAGTCATATCTGTCAGCAGTATCTACCAAATAATTTTTAGCACTCCTCAGTGCTTTTGGGGTGTCCTCCCTAATTGTGCATTAATATTTCTGGCTGTCAAAAGTCATAACTGTCAGCAGTATCTACTAAATAATTTTTAGCACTCCTCAGTGCTTTTGGGGTGTCCTCCCTAATTGTGCATTAATATTTCTGGCTGTCAAAAGTCATATCTGTCAGCAGTATCTACTAAATAATTTTTAGCACTCCTCAGTGCTTTTGGGGTGTCCTCCCTAATTGTGCATTAATATTTCTGGCTGTCAAAAGTCATATCTGTCAGCAGTATCTACTAAATAATTTTTAGCACTCCTCAGTGCTTTTGGGGTGTCCTCCCTAATTGTGCATTAATATTTCTGGCTGTCAAAAGTCATATCTGTCCTCAGTATCTACTAAATAATTTTTAGCACTCCTCAGTGCTTTTGGGGTGTCCTCCGTAATTGTGCATTAATATTTCTGGCTGTCAAAAGTCATATCTGTCAGCAGTATCTACTAAATAATTTTTAGCACTCCTCAGTGCTTTTGGGGTGTCCTCCCTAATTGTGCATTAATATTTCTGGCTGTCAAAAGTCATAACTGTCAGCAGTATCTACTAAATAATTTTTAGCACTCCTCAGTGCTTTTGGGGCGTCCTCCCTAAATGTGCATTAATATTTCTGGCTGTCAAAAGTCATATCTGTCAGCAGTATCTACTAAATAATTTTTAGCACTCCTCAGTGCTTTTGGGGTGTCCTCCCTAATTGTGCATTAATATTTCTGGCTGTCAAAAGTCATATCTGTCAGCAGTATCTACTAAATAATTTTTAGCACTCCTCAGTGCTTTTGGGGTGTCCTCCGTAATTGTGCATTAATATTTCTGGCTGTCAAAAGTCATATCTGTCAGCAGTATCTACTAAATAATTTTTAGCACTCCTCAGTGCTTTTGGGGTGTCCTCCCTAATTGTGCATTAATATTTCTGGCTGTCAAAAGTCATATCTGTCAGCAGTATCTACTAAATAATTTTTAGCACTCCTCAGTGCTTTTGGGGTGTCCTCCCTAATTGTGCATTAATATTTCTGGCTGTCAAAAGTCATATCTGTCAGCAGTATCTACTAAATAATTTTTAGCACTCCTCAGTGGTTTGCGCTCAGAATGGATTCAAAGCAGTCCACATAGGATCTGAATGAGCAACCAGGTTCTGTCACCAGTCCTGATGTTAGTGTTCCCAGTACGTCATCTGGCCAAGGCGATGTCAAACAACAGAGTGTTTTCAAATTAGTGAAAAAAACAAAAACCAAAAAAAAATTTACTGTATTGAAGCGAAAAAGAAGTGTAACTGAGCAAAAGTTAAGTGACGATAAAAAAAAATTGCAAGCATGCCATTCTACACACGCAGTGGCAAAGAGAGAATGAGGCCTTCACCTTTGGCTTTTAGTGGCAGATCCCAAAAAGTTACCCAGCCTACAATTGGTGCACAACTACTGTTGCGCGTCAAAGCCGAGCTGCAAGATAACAGTGAGGCATTACAGGAGAATATTTGCTCTGATTCACAAATGACAACAATCCCTGTGGAGAGTCCATCCAACAGTGGGATGTCTAATAGTGACCATTCTGTTAGTGTACCCATAAAGAAGGGCCCTTTCAGCAGTTCTGCTGATGTGTGCCTGAACAGCCCGAGTGTAGCCGGTGATACACTAAGTGAGGATGACACTTTGTCTTTAGAAGAGGATGTGGGGGAGATTTGGGTATCCGACGATGAGGATGCGGTTGATTGTGTAAGTCCTGCAGCAGTTTGGCACCAGTGGGAGCAGTTCTGGCATGTGAGGTTCTGGCACCAATACGCACTTTCCAAACACAAGCAGTAATGACGCAGGTGGCAGACCACAACAGTTTGACATCTGGGCTGGTTTGAAGGATTTGTCAAAAAAATGTGTGACCTTGACCATTATTCCAACCAATCCTACTATTAACATGCAAAGGATGGTGGAGGGCCTATCAGGGATTAAACTGTATTTTTCATAATTTTCACTAAGAATGTTTGGGTGTAATATACACCCAAAGACGAGTGCTCAATTGCTAAGAGTCATTGATGGAGAGGAAGACAAGCAGGCTTTTCTGTAGAATTTGCAGGCAAATTGTGCTGCGTTATATAGGTAACACCCAAAGAGAAGAGCTCCATTGCTCCATTGCTAATTGTAATTGCTGAAATAGAAATAATAGGGCTGACAGTCTTGGTCTTAATCTGCAGTTACATTTTATTGTACCATAGCTCACTGCGAAACTGGAGAGGTGGCAGGGTTTAGTGATAATCTTCCTCCAACAATACTAATTTATCCCAATATCATAGAAGTCTGTGTAGTATGATGTAATTGCTGATAATGACCTTCCAAAGGGAATGACTAGTTGATTTTAGGGCAGAGCTGTCACGATTTTTGGGCAATTCTTTTACAGCACAGCAAATATCAAAATGTTTAGCGGACTCATCTGCATCACCACTGGGTGTCTTGGGAAAGCAATTTCTTTTACAACAAGCAGTTGCCAGAGAAACTGAAGGAGAAGACGTCCCAACAAGATGTTGATAAGTCTGGGATCCTTGCAAAGAAAATTAAGTATTTCATCTACAATTAAAATATAGTTAGCACATTTACTTTGTTTTATTGCACACTATAATTTTATGTAGCACCTTTTCAAAATCTATTATTAAGGCAATCACTTGACTCAAGCTAACCGTGTCTGCACTTTCTTCACAGGTAACTATTTCGCTGGACTAAAGTATATTCCCCTCAAATGCTAGTCTTCTTGCAGCTGCTGCATTCTCCTACATGCTGTTGCAGAAACCAGAAATTGACCCTAAATGTTTATGGACACAAACAGCATCTCCTGCATGTCATTTTTCAAAAGTTCTGTAACACCAAGTTGATAGTGTGTGCAAAACAGGAAATGTGATGGAATTCAACCCCGCTGTAAAGCTGGACCAATATTGGGGTCGTAATCAGAAATGACATATCCTCAGGAGACTCCAAGCAGGATTAGCCATCTTTCAATGACATCCCTTAGTTTTTGGAACAGTTTGTCAGCTGTATGCCTCTTAGTGAAGCTGCTGATACACAGAGTAGCCTACTTCTCAAAAATGTGATGTACCGGGGTACATGCTGCTGCTGTCCATGCTGGGGAAGGCGAATGACCAACCCAGTGGGCTTTCACAGTCATATAATCTTTTGTTTGCCCAGTTACGCTTGTACACATATCTGTGGTTAAGTGTACAGTGGGTAGAATACCATTTTGTCACCCAATAATGACATTTTTAGGAACTTTCCGGTACAGGAGAGAATTAGCTTTTCTAGTAAAATGGTATAGTGATGACATTTGCTAACAGGGACATAACACCTCAATTAAATGTCTTAAACCAACTATATTAATAGTGGACATTGGACGCAGATCTAACACTAGCATAGTACCCATTGCGTCTGTGATCCGCTTTGCGACTGGGTGACAGGTTTCATTCTTGCTTCCTCTTGCAGAGGATTGTTTAACTGCCAATTGTTGGGGGGGGGGAGATTGCAGGTGCTGGAATGTAGATGAGAGAAGGGAGGTAGATTATGCTGGAATGCTTGTTGTTATTTTTTTTTTAACCGAAGTTTCTGATTTTTCCAACAGTTTTCCAATAACTCGCTGAAAAATGACGAAACATGGATGAGGATCCCAGATGGTTAAGGTCCCTACCTCTACTGAGTGTGGCTTTAAAAATGCTACAAATGGATAGACAACTCTTGCCAGGATTCGTGTAAAAATAATTCCACACTTAAGAGGTGGATTTTTGGTCTTGGCATGACCATGGCCTTTTTGTTATCACTGGCAAGAACTGCAACAATTTTTCTTTTCAAGTGTATGAAAATCATATTGTGACATAGGAGGTGTTCAAAATTGAATAAAAAATGACTGGAAAATAGTGTTACTGAGGTTAATAATAATGTAGCTACAAAATAATACCTAAATTATGTTATTTTAGCACCAATAAATGTAATTTTTATAACAAATTGCAAAACAAAACCAAACAAAACCAAAACCAAAACCAAAACACGCTATGGCAGTTTTGCAAAACCAAAACCAAAACCAAAACACGATGGTAATCCAGATCCAAAACCGAATCCAAAACCAAAACACGGGGGTCAGTGACCATCTCTAATTTTTATGAACCTTCTGGAAGAGGTGAGGAATAGCTTTTCTAGTAAAATGGTGTCATGATGAAGTTTGGTAATGGGGACAGAAGACCTCAAGTAACTGTCTAAAACCAGCTGCATTAATAGTGGATATTGGATGCAGATCTAATGTTAGCATAGTCGCCATGGCGTCTGTGATCCGTTTTGCGACTGGGTGGCAGCTTTCATACTTGCTTCCTCTTGCAAACGATTGTTTACCAGTCAATTGTTGTAAACTACTAGTAGTCTTCTTCTTTGTCTGCTTCTGGGTTGAAGATCCACCCCCAGCAGCAGGAGCAGCAGCAGTGGGCCTAACGCTCAAGGATTCTTCTAAGGAGTCCTGGATAGGGGACGAGTCATCTCGCATTAGCAACTTGGATGCAGGACTAACCCCGATCACTTGTGAGGATATTGATGATGAAGAAGTTGGGGGTGTAGATTGCAGGTGCTGAGAGAAGGGAGGTAGCTGATGCTGGACTGCTTGTTGTTATTTTTTAGCATAAGTTTCTAATTTTCACAAAAGCTTTCCATGAACTCGCCTCAAATGGTGTAAAATGGATGAGGTTCCTAGATGATTAAGGTCCTTATCTCTACTGGCTATGGCTTTACAATGCTACAAATGGCTAGACAACTGTTGTCAGGATTTGGGTAAAAATAATTTCACACATAAGAGTTGGATTTTTTGGTCTTATGCCCAGGCATGACAATGGTCTTCTTCTTAGCACTGCAAGAACTGCTGCAGTCTTTGTTTGAAAGTGTATCAAAATAATATTGTGACCTGTGAGGTGGTCAAAATTGACTATAAATAAGTGTTATTGAGGTTAATAATAATGTAGGGGGGAAAAAAAGCTAAATTATGTGATTTTAGCAAAATAAATAGGGTTTTTAGAAAAAAATAGTTATCCAAAACCAAAACACACAAGGGCGATTTTGTCAAAACCAAAACCAAAACACAAAGTTAATCCAGATCCAAAACCAGAACACGTGGGTCTGTGAACATCTCTAAAAGTAATGCACTCTCACAACCGTCCCATTCTCCACTGTAAGCCACACTCCTTCCTCTAGCTTCAGCTGTGACCTCTCCCACTTAGAATGTAAGCTTTCTAATGAACAGGGTCCTCCATACCCTTTTTTACATGTTTTCATTTTATTCTGTCTACCTTGTGTTAGGAACCCCTCCAGCCGGCACAACACAACCCGGGGTCTACTCTGCCAGTCAGGTGTTCACTGGAGCCCCTGATAGTGGGGACAGGCTGGGCTGCAGACTGATAGAGTGTCGTGAAGTGTGTACCGGCTGAGGAGAACCTAGGCAAGCGGAGTGGAGTCCAAGCAGAGGTCAAGGGCCGGCAGCAGATAGCAGATCCGATAAACAAGCCGAGGTCAGGGGTCACGAGCAGACAGGGAGGTCGTTATTCAAGCCAGAGGTCAAGGTCACGAGAAACACAGGCAGGGTCCAAATCCAGGCAAGGGGTCATACACAGGTAATCAGTAGAATTTCCAGCAGACAGGAACAAGGCACAGAGCAGGTCAGCAGACTGGCAAACAGAAGCTATAACCGGCAATGAGGCAGCAGACCTCATTGCCTTAAATACTGTCAGCATCCAATCAGAGCCTGGCTCTGACAAAACACAGCCCCTTGTATAATTGCTTTAATACATTAAGTAGCCCACAGGCTGGTGGGGCTGATGTGCGCACGCGCCCAGCTTAGTTTCATTGCCGGGACGCGGCGCTGGATAGAAAGCGTCCGACCGTAGCCTTGGCAACGGCCGGGTCATGGCCGAAAGTGACGTCCCGGTCGTCATAATGACGGCCGGGACGCAGGTGAGTGACTCATACTCGTAACAGAACCCCCACCTTGAGAAGGGGTCGAGGAACCCCAACATCCAGGCTTCCGAGGGAATTTCTTGAAGAACTCCTTCAACTGTTTAGGGGCATGTAGTTGTCTTTGTGGAATCCAAGACCGCTCCTCTAAACCTCGATTTTTCCACTGCACTAGGAAGTGCACCTGACCTTGCACTTTTTTAGAATAAAGGATTTTCTGGACAATGTATCTTTTTGGTTTGTTTGTATCTCTCACAGGCAAACTTGCAGGCTGAGTTTGATTAGGATATAGTACAGGCTTCAACAGCGAACAATGAAATGTGTTGGGGATTTTCAACGAACCCGGAATTTTTAACCTAAATGCGACAGAATTAACCTGCTTGATGATAAGAAATGGACCGATGAACTTAGGGCCCAACTTCTTGCAAGGCTGTCTGAGCCTGATATTTTTTGTAGACAGCCATACTTTCTGGCCCACCTTGAGGGAGCAGATGGTACGGTGGCGGTCCGATTTTTTTTTTGCAACAAATGAGGCTTGTCTCAATGATGACTGGACTTTCCTCCAGATAATTCTGTGATCCCTGGCAGTGGAGCGGATCTCCTGGATACCAACGGACTTGAGTGAATACAAAGAGTTAGACCTGGGGTGAAAACCATAATTGCAGAAAAACTGAGAGGTTTTGGTAGATGAGTGACATGAATTATTACAAGCAAATTCCACCCAGGGTAACAAGGAGGACCAATTATCATGGAATTCCGACGTGTAGCATCGTAAAAATTGCTCTAAAGACTGGTTTGCTCATTTGACTGAGGGTGGTATGCAGATGACAAACTGATCTTGATTCCGAGCAGGGTACAAAAGGATTTCCAGAATTGTGCAATGAATTGTGAGCCACGATCAGAAACGATATCGGAAGGAAGTCCATGGAGACGGAAAATATGTTGGATAAAGAGAATGGCCAGATCTCGAGCAGTAGGAAGCCTGGTTAGTGGAATGAAATGTGCCATTTTGCTGAAGCGGTCTACCACGACCCAAATGGTATTGTGTCCCGCAGAAGGTTGCAAATCAACAATAAAATCCATGGACAAATGTGTCCAAGGTTTTGCAGGAGTGGCCAATGGAACCAACTGACCTACCGGGCGAGTCCTGGGAATTTTGTTCCTGGCACAAACCTCACAAGAAAGGATATGACTCTTGACGTCAGCAGACAAAGATGGCCACCATACCGTGCGGGAAAGAATTTCCAATGTTTTGAAAACTCCAGGATGTCCAGCAGTCTGATTATCGTGTGCTTCAGCAAGGACCACTTTCCTTAGATGAACTGGGACAAACAAGCATCCTACTGGAGTATTGTCAGGAGCTAATCTTTGAAACCTTTGTAGGGCACTACTCAGGTCTTGGGTTAAACCAGCATGAATCATAGACGAAGGAACAATAGGCTAAGGACTAATAACTGGAGCATTGTGTGCCAGGAAACTTCTGGACAAGGCGTCTGCCCGGACATTTTTAGAACCTGGACGATAAGTGATTACAAAGTTAAACCGGGTGAAGAACAGCGCCCAATGAGCCTGCCGGGGATTTAGTTGTTTGGCCGACTGTATATACTGCAGATTCTTGTGATCCGTTATAACGAAGATCTGGTGTGCAGTACCTTCCAACCAATGTCGCCATTCCTCAAAGGCCCATTTGATTGCCAACAGCTCTCGGTTTCCCACATCATAGTTGGTTTCTGCTGAAGAGAACTGATGGGAAAAGTAGACACATGGATGTAAGCAGTGAGTATGGGGATCCTTTTGTGATAAGATGGCACCAGCACCGACGTCAGAGGTGTCAACTTCCAGAATAAATGGTACCTTAGGATCTGGATGTCTAAGGACCTGAGCAGACACAAAGGCTTTCTTCAGAGTTTTTTTAAAGGCAGTTATTGCCTGAGGTGACTAGTCAGCTGGATCGCTTCCTTTGCGAGTCAAGGTGACAATAGGAGCCACAATATCAGCAAAACCGCAAATAAATCTTCTATAATAATTGGCGAATCCCAGGAATCTCTGGACCGCCTTGAGGTTATTTGGTTGTACCCAGTCCAGGATAGCTTGGACCTTGGTTGGGTCCATGGAGAATCCTTCCGAGGAGATTATATAACCTAGAAAGGATACCTTCTGAACCTCAAGCTCGTATTTTTCGAGTTTGGCATAGAGATGGTGTTCTTGCAATTTCTGTAGGACTTGTCTGACATGACCCTGGTGTACTGATAACGACTCCGAATATATGAGGATGTTGTCCAAGTAGACAACAACGAAATGTCCCAGGAACTCACGTAACAACTCATTAATCAGGTCCCCCGCCTTAAATACTGTCAGCAGTCAATCAGAGCCTGGCTCTGACATTACACAGCCCCTTGTATAATTGTTTTAATACATTAATTAGCCCACAGGCTGGTGGCGCTGATGTGCGCACGCGCCCGGCTAAGTTTCATTGCCGGGACGTGGCGCTGGATAGAAAGCGTCCGACCATTGCCTTGGCAATGGCTGGGTCATGGCCGTAAGTGACGTCCCGGTCGTCATAATGACGCGGCTCGTAACACCTTGTATGTCCCTGTTTTATGTATGTCCCGTTTTCACTACTGTACACACTGTGGAGCCCTGTGGCGCCTTACTAATCTACTATAATTAATAATAATAAATAATAATAATAATATTAATAATAAAATAATAATGAAAATAATAATAATAATAGGCAATCCTTTCAATGGAATAAAGTCCATACTTTGTGAATCGATCAACCATAACAAAATAATACCTATTTATAATATTTCAGGGGTTTACAGGTTTGGAAAAAACCTTATTGGTAGGTTAATTGAATACTGACAAATTTAATCCTAGTCTGTCTGTCTGTGTTCTTGGGAATTTAGACTATAAGCTCCAATGAGACAAGGACTGATGTGAATGACAAATATTCTCTGTGCAGCAATGCGGATTTAGTGGCGCTATATAAATAAATGAGAATGGTAACGATTCATGTTGCTGGAATGCTAAATAGCAGAGTTGTATATCCAAAAATCGAGGACAAGACACAAACATAATCAGAGATCAGATTAGGGAAGGCAACCCAGGTTTAATGTCAGGAAACAAGCCAAAGCCAGGAATTTAGAATATGAGGGTTCTTTAGAGCAATATCTTAATAATCTGGCAGTGTTAGTTTGCCATAAACAATGTTTAATAGAAGTGGTAATCATTGGGATCAGACACAGCTGATTATGGGTGGAATGGAAGATTTGCATTGAGCATGTTGAACATTTTTGAGGGGGAATTGCTTTATCTAGCATTTGCTATTTAAAGTATTGCAGCATTGCAAATGTGAATAATTAGATAATTGACTTTATGGATCTTAATAGCTTCAATGTTTGATTAGGATAGAGATCATACCCATAAATGAAACATTATGAGCCTGATTCATTAAGTAAAGCAAAAAAGTAACTTTGAACCTTGGCAAAACCATGTTTTATTGGAGGGGGAGGTAAATTTGCAATGTGAGAACAGATTTATATTTGCGGTAGGGCATGTCCTAGATCAACTTTTAATGTCAGTGTAAAAATAAAACTATCGAGTATTTGTGTCCTACATGAAAAAAGCCAGTATTTTCCTTATGTGCATGGTTTTGCCAAGGTTCTAAGTTACTCATTTTTTTGCTTTACTTTCCTTAATGAATTCAGTCCAATGGGCCCAATTCATTAAGGAAAGTTAGTAAAAAAATTAGTAATTTTTCTCCTGAAGAAAACCATGTCACAATGCAAGAGGTACAAATTAGTTTACTATTTTGCACATAAGTTAAATACTGGCTGTTTTTTCATGTAGCACAAAATACTTGATAGCTTTAATTTTACACTGAAATTTAAAGCTGATCTAGGACATGTCTTACCCCAACTATAAATCTGCCATCACACTTTAAATTTACCTCCCCCTCCAATGCAAAATGGTTTTGCCTTACTTATTTACTTTTGCTTATCTTTCCTTAATGAATCAGGCCCAATGTGTTAAAATCATGCATATGATCCACATGTTCTGCAACATAGATTGGAAGCTTGTGGATACAGTATGTGAATCCTGGATTAAACCAAATACCATCTTGTATATACATTGTAAGATTTTTGCTTTGGGGTGTCACATATTCCCCAGTGTGAAACACTAATTTTTCTGGCTGTCAAAAGTCATATTTGTCAGCAGTATTTCTACAATTTTTTGCACTACAAGTGCTTTGGGCTCATTAAAATGGATTCAAAGCAGTCCACATATGAGCAGAATCAGCAAGCAGGTACTGGCACCAAACCTGATGGTAGTGTTCCCAGTACGTCATCTGGTAAAGCCGATGTAAAAGTACATAGTCTTTTTAAATCAGGGAAAAAAACACACACCAAATTTTTTTTTACCGTGTTGAAGCTAGGGATGTGCACCGGCCACTTTTGGTGTCTCGTGTTTTGTGTTTTGGCTTCGGATTTGTTTCGCAAAACACCTGACGAAAAGTTTTGGTTCGGATTTAAGGTTTTGGATTCGGATTTATTTTGAAAAAAACATAAAAAGTGTTAAAATCAAGTTTTTTTGGTTTATTTTCACTCCAACGCTATTATTAACCTCAATAACATTCAATAACAAACATTTCCACTAATTCCCAGTCTATTCTGAACACCTCACACCTCACAATATTGTTTTTAGTCCAAAACGTTTCACTGAGGTAGCTTTCTGGACTGCATAGTGCAGTGGTCCCTGTACACAATTTGGTACCGGGGCCACAATACCTCCGCCTTCAAATGGTCTGAATTCCACTGCACAGCTGCCTGCTCCTACATCCTCTGCAGCATATACAGGGTGTAGTTCGAGCGTGTCAATACCTCTTGTTTTTGACGATGACAGGTCATTTTCATTAATTTATGATTTGGCAGCAACAGTCAACGTTGTTTAATATCTGATACGCCTCTATCTGGACTGCATAGTGGAGTGGCCCCGGTACCCAATTTGGTACCGGGGCCACAATACCTCCTCCAACTTTCAAGTGTAGTGTTTATAATTTATAAAAACTACAGTAGTTATAGCACGTCAATAACTCTTGTTTTAGACGACCATGGTACAGAGCATTCATCATTGAGATCCCATCAAGTATGTGAAAGACAGACAGCGTTGAAGTGTTATTTGTTGACTTTGTTAACCAAAAAATTGTCCCTGTTGCAAATATTCGTGCAATGAAGAGTGACTTTTTCATTTTAAGGCTCAAGCTTTCAAGTGTAGTGTTTATAGGTTATTAACACTACAATAGTTCAAGCACGTCAATACCTCTTGTTTTAGACAACCATGGTACAGAGCATTCATCATTGAGATCCCATCAAGTATGTGAAAGACAGACAGGGTCGAAGTGTTATTTGTTGACTTTATTAACAAAAAAAACGTTCCTGTTGCAAATATTCGTGCAATGAAGAGTGACTTTTTCATTTAAAGGCTCAAGCTTTCAAGTGTAGTGTTTATACCTTATAAACACTACAGTAGTTCAAGCACGTCAATACCTCTTGTTTTAGACGACCATGGTACAGAGCATTCATCAGTGAGATCCCTCTCTTAAAATTTTTGTAGGGGGGGGGGAGGAGGGGGGCTTAGATCCTTGGGTGCAGCTGAACCACTAGTCATGAACACAGGCCAGGGCCTAAGGCGTTCCTTGCCACTACGTGTCGTAAATGGCATATTACCAACTTTACGTTTCTCCTCAGATGATTTTAAGTTTCTCTTTTTGCAAATTTTTGAGAACTTGGGCTTTTTGGATTTTACATGCCCTGTACTAGGAGATTGGGCATCGGGCTTGCCAGACGACGTTGATGGCATTTCATTGTCTATGTCATGACTAGTGGCAGCAGCTTTAGCATTAGGAGGAAGTGGGTCTTGATCTTTCCCTACTTTATCCTCCAAATTTTTGTTTTCCATTATATGTAGCACAAGAGAGCGTACCCCTAAGCCACACACACTCGGCAAAGCCTTTAAAAATTATATGCAGCACAGGAGAGTACCACTGGACTTATACTGCTGAATCAGTGAACTTTGTAGTTTAGCAGTACCACTGGACTTATACTGCTGAATCAGTGAACTTTGTAATATAGCAGTATTACTGGAATTATACTGCTGAATCAGTGAACTTTGTAATATAGCAGTACCAATGGACTTATACTGCAGAATCAGTGAACTTTGTAATATAGCAGTACCACTGGACTTATACTGCTGAATCAGTGAACTTTGTAATATAGCAGTACCAATGGACTTATACTGCAGAATCAGTGAACTTTGTATTATTGCAGTACCACTGGACTTATACTGCTGAATCAGTGAACTTTGTAATATAGCAGTACCAATGGACTTATACTGCAGAATCAGTGAACTTTGTAATATAGCAGTACCACTGGACTTATACTGCTGAATCAGTGAACTTTGTAATATAGCAGTACCAATGGACTTATACTGCAGAATCAGTGAACTTTGTAATATTGCAGTACCAATGGACTTATACTGCAGGATTGTTTTTGGATATTGTTTTTTAATTTCTTTTTTTTATAATTATTTTTTTTTTTTATAACTTTTTTTTAAATTTTTTATAACTTGGGAATAATGGGGAAAAAAAATGCCCTTAGAAGGACAGAGCACAGGACACAGTACCACTGGACTGAACAGGACACAGCACAGGACCCAGCAGCACCACTGAACTCAGAAGGACAGAGCACAGGACACAGCACCACTGGACTCAGCAGGACAGAGAGAGGAGGTGTTTGTTTTAGCTCTGACTTCCAGAAGCCTGCAGGGTAAAGTTCTGTGCCTAGCCCAGCCTTGATGGAGGATCCTGGGGGGGGGGGAGTGGAGGAGAGCTCCCAGGCTTCTGGGCCTATGTAGTTATGTATGGAGAATAATACTACCAGCCGGCCTGATATCAACCGGGCCACAGATCTGGTCCCTCCAACTGAAGGGATTTCCCCGGGATCTGTGGATGTGTTTTCCCTAAGTATGATGGAGGAGATGGACGTACACCCTGGGCCTAGTGAACTTACCAGGCCTAAGCTATCCCGTATGAAGTCTAATACGGTGGGCAGGAGGTGGAGATGTGTACCCTGACTCCAGTGAGGCAACTGGGGCCCGGGGTGAAACTGTCAGCGGGGTTGAACATGCAGCCGTGTGTGGACCTGGAAACCCTGCAGCCTGTGCTGATACAACAGGCTAGGAGAGGATCCTCCCGTATGGGACCCAGGATGGGGTCTGGAGGGGCCCGGGAGATCCAGGCATCTGACTCTGTGATGCAACAGGAATCGGGATCGGGTGAGGTGGAGGACGGGCCTAATATGGCGGTGGATCCGGCAACAGTGTGTCTGCCCGATTCGGAGGACAGTGAGCCAGATGAGATGGAGATTGGTGCTCAGATCAAGACGCTGGAACTGGAAATCAGCGGTCTTGACAGACTAATCACTAAAAAGAGAAAGAAAAGGAATCGCGCTTTTAGCCGCGACAGAGCTATGTACTCGACGGAGATTGAAGAGCTAGCCGAAACCCTGAAAGAAAAGGAAGAATTGCTGGTTAAATTAAAAGTGATTAAACAGGCAACGCTCCTAGAAGACTCAGCGCCGCTGCCTCCAAACATGGCGGCCGGGTCGCAGGAGGTAACCGAAGATGGCGGTCTCTACAGCGAGATCCGTGTGTTGGAGGGTGAGCAAAGGTCGGTGAAGGGCCAGGTAGGAACCGAAGGTGTCCCCGGTGGGTGTACAGTGCGGGCTTCTGTAGGGGGGACCGTATTGTATTCCCAGCCGCCCGCGGCTTTTCCGGAAGATACTGGAAGTGACGAATCGGCCCAGAGACCGGTAAGCTCCATGATCCCTTCGGACTCAAAGAATGTTAAGATTAATGTAATAAAAGCAATACCTAGCGGTAATGTGGCAGCAGCTGAGGCGGGGTCTGATCCAGGGAGTACCAGGGTGGTAGCCTGTGACACAGCAGCTGTGCTGTCCTCCGTGGCGCAGTCTCGCTGTCGGCCTGACCCAGCGATCCCGATCAGTACATCCGTTGCTGACAATGCTAATGCTACTGATAATGCTAATATTATTGATTGTGCTAATGTAGCTGATAATGCTAATATTACTGACAATGCTAATGTCACTGGTAATGCTTGCGTTACTGATAATGCTAATATTATTGACAATGCTGGCGTAGTTATCAATGTTACTGACAATGCTAAAATTGCTGATAATGCTAATGTCGCAGATAATGTTGATGTTACTGATAATGCTAACGTAGCTATTAATGTTACTGACAATGCTAATATTGCTGATAATGCTAATGTCGCAGATAATGTTAATGTTACTGATAATGCTTATGCTACTGATACGGTTGGAGTAGTTAAAAATGCTGTCTCGGTGTGTACAGATGAGAGGGTGGTTGCGATTGAGCATAAGGAGCGGGGGGGTAATTTGAGGAGTGAACTCAGCCCGACTCAGGCCAAAATCATTGATACTACATATGGTCCCTTATGCATAACAGACAGAGCCAGGAAAGCGGCTGCTTTAATAGAAAGTGCGTCTAAGACTATGCCTAACATGTTGGTTGGTGGTGATGTACTAGTGAGCAGTTCTGGAGTCTGTATGACAGCCTCAGAAGAGGCAGGCCCTTCATCGCGTCAAAACTTGTGGGGGGTAGCAGTCTTAGGGTACAGGGAGATATTGTTGTCCAGGGCTCGATTATGAGGTCAAAAGATCCTCTCCCAGGGCCAAGTACAAGTTCTCTCCCGGGGTCAGGCCAGGTAGATCCAAGTTCCCTCCCGGGGCCAAATACAAGTCCTAAGAGTCCTCTCCCGGGGCCAAGTATTCACCCAGGGCTGATGTCATATGCGAGTGCAGTATCTAACTTAGGTTTAAGGCCCAGTATGAATACCCAGAATATAGGGCCTGGCCCAACGGCGGCTCAGCCTTTCAGGCGTCACAACGTTGTACAACTAAAATATATGGGGAAAGACCCCCCTAACAGACCAGATTTTTTAAAAGTTTTCCTAGAGTCATTTAAGTTTGTCCCAGCGGATCTCTTTGCCTGCATCCACCCTGTTAACACTGCGGAGTATGATGTAAGCTTCGTGTCATATCAGGGCCTGCAGACTTTCTGGAGCAGGTGGGGTGGGTGCAGGTCGAGAGATCCATGGGTTAATTATAAGGCTATCGCCATAACTCGCCAGGAGTGAGTTAAAATTACTATATTGGTAAGAAACGAGTCTATACCAGCAGCGGACCTTGAGTTTTGGGTGGGGAGATTTGCAAAGATGGTTTCGCCGCTGGTCAAAGTGCCAGACCCAAGTCATGGCGTCTGGGGTGGCGGATGGTCCACCACAGTAGATCTAAAATGCACGGAGGCTGGCCTAGTACACTTGCCGTCCGCGGCTTTCATTGGTCGCGATAGGATCCAATGTTTCTACCCGGGCCAGCCGAGGATGTGCCACAGATGTGGGGACTTCCGCCACCTCAGTGCCAACTGTCCCCAACAAAAGTGTGGGCATTGTGGGGGCATGGGCCACGAAACCAGGACATGCAACCAAATCAGGTGCAATTTATGTGGCACAATAGGCCACCCCTTCAGTAAGTGCCCCCATGCGGCTCATAACGCCGCGGTTACAGATGAAGAAATAGTGAGGGCAGTCGAGGTGGTAGAAAATGTGGGACCAGTTGAGAAACCGGCAGAACCCATGGAAAGTCCTGCTCCTCCGCCAAATCCCCCGCCCCTTGTAACTAAGTTATCAGTACCTTCGATGGCCAAAGTTCAGACAAATGAATGGTCCAGGCAAAAGAACAAAAGCAAGAAGAAGGGTACGGGGAAGGAAGGGTTAGTTCTATCAAACAGGTTCCGGTTCTTGTCAAGCGAGGAAGAAAGTATGGAGGAGGGGGAGATTAGGGTGAATAGGGAAGGTGCTTTAGTCCAAGTAACCAGGCAAAATAGGAAATCACAAAAGTCAAGGGACCTGCCTTTAGGGGAGATAGCAAAAATAATGAGAAAGACCAGTGTCAGGAAAACTGCTAGGCTCTATTTGAAGGATAAGGTGACAACCCCAACTGGGCCTCCTTCCGTAGAAGACCTAGTTCCCCCCTTGATACAGGATCCCCCCCCTGGCCATCCCATAGAAGCCGGCCCCCCTAGTGGGATGTCAGAGTCCCCGGTGGTGAGATATCGGTCTTCAGGGAGTGACCCGGTCCTTGTTCCTCAGAGTCAGGATCCTCCCGTGTGTCCTGTACCTCCTAATCAGAAACCCCTTGAGGTCCCCCATAGCAAACCCTCTGGTTTGCCTCATGATCCGGTTAAGTTGTTGGGAGCAGGGCCCCTGAGTGGCGGTGATCCTGGTGGGTCAACGGGTAGGATGCTTGGGTCAGGCGGATTCCCTCCCTTGGGGAAGAAGTTGTCCTCAGGGGGAGGAGTCTCTGCAGGCAGGCCTTAGTTATAAAAGGTTTGGCTCCTCTGATGAGGATTCAGGGAGGAAAATAAAAAAGAAGTGAGTTGTTACTACTGTCTAAAGCTCTGAAGGATGGCTTCCCAGCCCATTAGATTTGCCACTATTAACGTGGCATCTATTCTTTCCGAACGAGCTCGTTATCTGGCCTTTGATTTTTTCAGCACGGTTGAGGCTGATTTTTTATTTTTGCAGGAGACCAGATTAGGTCAACTAGCCGACCTACAGAAAGCCAAAAGAGAGTGGAGGCGTGGGCCCTCCTACTGGTCTCTTGCGGCCGAGCCGTACGGTGGGGTGGCGGTGCTTTTTAGCGGCATGATAACCATCCAGCGAGTCATTGAGCTTGAGGTAGGTAGGTGCATGGTGATAGATGTCAAACTGAGGGGGCATGACTTAAGGCTGATTAATATTTATGGACCCCAAACAAAGTGGGGTCGGAAATGCCTCTTCAGCGCCATAAAGCCATACCTTTTTACAGCCCGGCAGATAGTCTTTGGTGGTGATTTTAACACCGTCACTAGGACAAAAGACAGGGGAGGTTCCAGGACTACTCTTGGCTATGATTCCCTTTTTTTAGTAAGTATGGTCAGGCAGGCTGGTCTGGTGGATGCACACATTGGTCATTTTCCAGACCACACGGGTTTCACTTTTTATAGAGGTAGTTGTAGGTCTAGGATAGATAGGTTTTTTGTTAAGGAGAGCTCGAAAACCTTGGCTCCAGAGCTGAGGCCGGTAGAGTTCTCCGACCACGTTTACCTATCTATGTCCTTGAATGCTTCGGAGACTCTTCGGAAGGGTAGGGGTCTTTGGCGCCTGAACTCTAAGCTCCTAGAGGAGGAGTTGATAAGACAGTCTTTTAGGGACTTCTTTGAATCCCAGGAATCACTTTTGGAGGCAGGTTGGAGTAGGTCTGAATGGTGGGAGATGCTGAAGAAAAGGACCCGGAGCTTTTTTCGGGGCCTTGTAGCCAGAAATAACTTGTTGAAAGAGAGCACCTACATGGCACTGAGGAAAAAACTTGGGTTCTTGATCTCTGGCCAGGGGGATAGTGGGGAGATCCCCCGGGTGAAGGCTCAGATGAGAGAGATACAGTATGACCGGTATGCATCCTTGGTTCTGGAGAGGGATTATGGGAGGTACCATTCGCCCGATCCTTTCCAGAGCTGTAGGAACTCGGTAGCTGCTAAGGAGGTGAGGGGCTTGCGCAATGCTGAGGGTGTCCTTAGGGAGGAGAAGGAGGGCATTCTTGGTGTTGTGCGGTCCTTCTATTCCGATCTCTTATCGGAGAAGTCACTTGACAAAGAGAGGATGGACCAGTTTTTGAGGGAAACTCCTGGCCTTGGTGATTTTAGCGGCCTGCTTGATTCCTTGGGCGATGAAATAACGGTGGACGAGGTCAGGATGGCGATAGATGGTTTATCTGTCAAGAAAGCCCCAGGCCCAGATGGTCTTACATCTGAGTTCTTTAAAATCTTTGGGGACATTCCTGGCTCCGCGTCTCGTGGAGGTTTTTAATGAGAGCCTGGGCAGAGGTTTATTGCCTGCCTCCATGAGGGTCTCTGCCCTTATCTTACTGTCCAAGGGGAAAGATCAGTCATGTATTGAGAACTGTATTGAGAACTGGCGCCCCATCGCTCTTCTCAATACTGACAGGAAGATTCTGGCGAAGGTGCTTTTTAATAGAGTGATGCAGGTTTCCGGCCAGTTGCTCTCTCCTTCTCAGCAAGGCACTGTGAAGGGCCGAAGCACTTTCAGTGCTGTCCTGACGGTGCGGGAGGCCTTTGAGCGGTGCCGTGCGGAGAAGTGGGGGAAGTACCTTTTAGCCTTAGATCAGTCGAAGGCTTTTGATAGGGTAAATCATGAGTACCTTTGGGCTCTACTTCTGTGGTATGGTCTTCCAGTGCGGGTGGTCAATTGGCTCCGTACCATTTATAGACAAGCCGAGAGCTTCCCTCTTGTGAATGGTTGGGTGGGTCAGTCCTTTGAGGTCAGCTCTGGATTAAGACAAGGTTGTCCCCTGAGCCCCCTCCTGTATGTGTTTGCCATAGATCCCTTCGTCAGAAGGGTTGGTGGTAGCTAGTTGGGAGGTGTGCTGTTGGGTCCGGAGAGCCCCTTGAAGGTAGTGGCCTACGCTGATGATGTTACTGTTGTCTTGTCGAGTTCCGCGAAAGCTGAGGAGGTAACGACTCTGGTCCGTGGGTATTCTGAGGCCAGTGGCTCATTAGTAAACCAGGAAAAGAGTAAAGTTTTTTGGATGGGGGAGGAGGGTTGTGAATTCAACCTTCCAGAGAGTCTACCCCGGGCGAGTGAGAAGATCAAAATTTTAGGGATTCATTTCGGCCCTGGTGATTATGCCAAGCAAAATTGGGAGTTAAGGCTGGAGGAAGCTTCCCGGAAGGTAGTGAGCTGGAAGAGGTGGAAACACTCTCTCCGGGAAAGGGTGGACCTGATCAAGACCTTCCTGATCCCGGTATTCCTGTACATCAGCTATGTGTGCCTTTTGCCGGAGTCTTTATGGTCTAGGGTTTATGCAGTTTTCTTCCAGTTACTCTGGGGGAATAGGCTGAATCTGGTCAAGCGGGCTGTGACCTACCGACTGAGGAAGGATGGGGGCCTGGGTATGATTAACCCTGTGCTGTTCTTTATGTCAACCTTTCTGAAGTTGCACCTTAGTAGTCTCCTAGTTGAGACCCCTCCTCAGTGGGTGGGAGGCTTCAGGGTATGGGTGGATCCCTTCCTCAGTGCATGGTATGGGGGAGGCACCGTTAAGAGTTTCCGGGTCCGGCATGGGTATCTCCCGACCTACGTTTCCTTGGGATTGAAGGTGACAAGGCGTTGGGGCTTAGGGGCGGGGGAAGTTGGGAGCTCTTCTAGAAGGGAGTTGGAGAAGAGAGTCCTGCACTCCCACTTTTGGGTTCCGCTGTCACTGAGAGACTGCCCAGGTGATGTGAGTTCGGTGGGGCTTTCCTTGATTAACTCGAGGAGAATCCTGTTGAAGCTTCAGGACATTGCTTGGCTCTCCTTTCACGGGAGACTTTATGTAAGAGGGAACCTCAAGCACAGAAATGCTGATGATCATGGTTGCCCACGGGAGGAGTGTCTAGGGGTGGAGGAGACTATGGACCATTTCTTGCTTGAGTGTCCCTTTAATATAAAGGTTTATAAAAGAGTCTCCAGGTCGCTGGGGATCCCCTGCCTTTCTGGGCTTAGTTACCCTGAATGGGTCTACGGGGCATTCAAGGCAAGGTGGAGGGCTTTTGATTTCTGTACACTTTTTTTAGTCAGTTTAGTGGTCAGGTATTTCACGTGGAACGCACGGTGTCAGGTCACCATCCGGCAGAAAGTCCTTCCCTGTGAGGTAGTGGTGGAAGATATTCTTCACGAGGTGTGGAAATTGAGGGGCATGGAGGGTCGCCGGATGTCCAATGCTAACTGGCTCAGGCTGTGGCGGAGTCTGAGACCTCCTTAGGGGGTCAAAGTCTGGTGCCTCTCCTTTCTAAGTGGCTTCTCTTGCTGTCCTTTCACCCCATTAGATTTTGTGTGGTGGAAATTTTTTTCAAGTATGGCTTACATGCACCTACAACCTGCTTCTTAGTGGGATACGGTGATGTATATGAGTTGGGTTTGTTGTTTGTATGGTGGCACCTTCTTGTTTTATGTGATTCTATCCTTTTATATTTACTGGACTTATGAATTGGGCAAATAGCCCTTCTGGACTTTCGGTTAAGTTAGGCAAATCAGCCTTTGTTTTCAGTTGGTCTTGTTTAATATAGGTTGGTGCCACCTTTAGTAAAGTTTATTGGTTTTATTGTTTCATATGCAATGTTATGTTGCAAGTTTTAAATAAAAAACATTAGCAGAACACAGCACAGCACAGCACAGAACTAAACAGCACAGCACAGCACGAGATATAGCAGGACAGAGGACCACCTAACACAACCTTCCTCTACCCTGATCAATGCCCGAGTGAAGATGGCGGCGGCTAGCGGGGAGTTTATAGAATACGAGTATCGCGAGATCCGACAGCAAGATTATGACTCAGAGCCTCGGTTTCAGTTTTGCAATTGCCGGGAATTCCCGGATCTGTCTCTGATCCGGCTCGGATCGGCAACGTTCGGGTGGGCTCGGATTTCAGATATCCGAGCCCACTCATCTCTAGTTGAAGCGAAAAAGAAGTGTAACTGAGGAAAAGTTAACTGCCGATAAAAAAAAAATTGCTAACATGCCATTCTACACACACAAGTTGCAAGGAAAGAATGAGGCCTTCGCCTTTCTCTATTAGTGGCAGATCAAAAAATGTTACTGAGCCTTCTTCTTGTACGGACACTCGTGACAAAGCAAGACCAAGTAATTTGGAGTCTAAAAGTGGTGCACAACTACTGTTACGCGGGAAAGCCAAGCTGCAAGAAAACAGTAAGGCAGTAGAGGATAATGTATGCTCTGTATCAGAAATGACACCAATCCCTGTGGAGAGTCAATCCACCAGTGGTATGTCTAATTGTGAGCATTCTGTTTGTGTACCCATAAAGAAGGGCCCTTTTAGCAGTTCTGCTGAGGTGTGCCTGAACAGCCCGAGTGTAGCCGGTGATACACCAATTGAGGATGCCACTTTGGAATTAGAAGAGGATGAGGGGGAGATTTGTGTAGGCGACGAGGGCACTAATGATGATGTTGATGATTATGATGCAGACACCAAATTGCCTTTCTCAATTTCCATTTATATTCTAGATTATATAACAGCTGAATAGTTTTCTGTTTTACTCCTAGTGGAGAGGGGATCTGATGCAGACAGATATCAAACTGCCTTTGTCCATTTCTATTTATGTTGTATAGTCTACCAGCGGCGCACAGAGGATTGTCGGGGGGGGGGGGGGGGTTTCCCCCCGCCGACCCAAAAAAAAAAAAAAAACAGAGAGAGAGCTGCTGCGCATGCGCAGCAGCTCCGTTTCGCCAGCGCTGTCCTATACAGCAGCCGCGGTGCTGTCTAAGAAGCGTCTGCCGCGGTGCTGTAGCCGCGGACGCTTCTTTGACAGCGCCGCGGCTGCTGTATAGGACAGTGGCCATTTAGTTAGCGCAGGGGGGGGTTTCTAGAGACTCAGAAACCCTCCCTGTGTGCGCCACTGTCTACAACGGCTGAATTTTTTAGTATTTTCTACAAGTGGAGGGGGGCCTATAGAGACAGAAACCAAACTGCCTTTGTCCATTTCTATTTATACTGTACAGTCTATAACGGCTGAATTTTTTTGTAATTTCTACAAGTGGAGGGGGGCCTAGAGAGACAGAAACCAAACTGCCTTTGTCCATTTCTTTAGATATTTAACTATAAGTGTAGGGTGTAATATACACCCAAAGATGATGGCTGCATTGCCAATATGCATAGATGGAGAGGAAGACAATCTGGTTTGTGTGTAGAATTAATGAAGGCCTACCAGGAATTAAACTGTTTTTTTCATAAGTATATAGCTTTACAATTACATTACTTATCCAAGAAACAGGTGGAGCACTAAATTTGGTTATTGTATGCCCAAAAACATTGATTTTTGTGTCAAATGTGATCCTACTGTGTTGTAATGTACTCTCGACAGTCCTTATTTTAAACCTAAATTATTTTTCCTCTCTTTACTTCCGAAATGTCCCTCATTTGGGACTGATCTGTATCTAGATAAACACTTCCACTGGTTTCATAAATATTCGTGAGACCTCTAAATTCAATAAAACATCTTAAACACTAAGAATCCAAGACTTTTCCCGTGCGGCCCCCCTTCACTGGAATGACCTCCCTATTTCCATTTGTCTCTCTCCCACTCTGTGCTCCTTCAAACGTGCACTCAAAACTCACATCTTCCTCAAACCATCCACTTAACCCCCTAATCTCCTTTGTGCGTTCTTCCTTCTCTCCTCCTTGCCTCAACTGGCTCCCCTTGTGCCTGTTCTGTTTACTCTCCCTTAGGATGTAAGCTCGCATGAGCAGGGCCCTCTTCCCTCCTTTCTCCTTACCTGTTCTTCTGCTCCGTCGTTATTGCATTAGCCTGCCTGGAGTTTCTGAAGTATTGGTATTTTTTTTGTTTATTGTTCTGTATTGTTTCACCCTGTATAGTCTACTGTTTGTACTGTGTGCGGTGCTGCGGAAATCTTTTGGCGCCTAACAAATAAATGATAATAATAATAATAATAAGAAAAATATTTGTGCATAGGAAGGCTAGGTACTTACTATATGTATCTCTATGAATGCAGGAAATGGTGTGACTGTTTTCATTTGTCCTAAATATCCCTCTTGGCCAATTAACAAAGATTGGTAGGTGCAATTTAGAGTTTATTAGGCTGCATGCATTATCAGTGCCAGCGTAATATTTCAAATTCCTTCTGAAATGCCTCTTCTGGCCTGAACTGCAGATTGCTTCTCAGAAGGACATCTCTTTCATCCCTGCACGAGACTTGTGGCTTACAGAGTACACGTGACATGATGCTTTAAACACCTCAGCAGACAGAAGTGAAAGGACTGGAAAGCTTCCAGTGGTCTGGGCTTTCAGCTGCCAACTCGGAGTCTACTTCAGACGGCTAACAAGCGAGCTCCCTACTCTGCAATCACGTTGCACACAAAGAAGTAAATTCCAATCTGCGTTTGTCTGCATTACACATGGTGTCTCTTGTCTTGATTATTTTAACATATTTCCAGCAGTTACAGCATTTACTACATAACTTCTCAGGAATTTAGCACTGTGTACCCTGAGCAGGAATAAATAATGTCAACTAGATAAGCACCAGTGTAACATGTCATTTGCTGCTAGATTTTGAGAATGTAAGCACCTATGTTTCTAATGATATGATTCCAGTAAAACTATACAACTATCTTTAAAAAAACGATGCCGGTAAACAAAGAATTAATATCCCCTGTAGTGTAAGAGTAAGGATTCCTTGTTTCCATTATTAAACATAAAGGGCCTGAGTCATTAAGGAGAGCAAGGCAAAAAAAAAAAGAGTAAATGTTCTCTGGGACAAACCATGTTACAATTCAAGGGGTGTAAATTAGTTTATTATTTTGCTTGTAAGGAAAACAGTGGCTGCTTTTCTATGTAGCACACAAATACTTGATAGCTTTATTTTTACACTGATATTTAAAGTTGATCTAGGACATGTCCTACCCCAACTATAAATATTTCCCCACATTGTAAATGTATCTCCCCCTCCAATGTAACTTGGTTTAGCCCAAGTGCAAAGTTACTCCTTTATTTGCTTTGCTCTCCTTAATGACTCAGGCCCAAAATTTAATTTGCAAAGGGTTTTTTTAGGGGATTATGAGGATATTCAGAAAAGAGCTATGTACAAGAATACTGACCCATTAGCACTCCCATGCGCTCTTATGACATAATACTAGATGCCAGTAAAAAGATAGGACATCAAGTGCACACCAAAGACAGAACAAATTTATTTTTTAATTTCTCACAGCAAACTAAACATAAATCAATATACTAGGTAGCAAATAGTTAAATATTGACAAAACAGTGTCAAAACAGAAAACTGAACAAATATACTATGGTTAAGTTTCCATCTCTTAATCCCTACATCCAATGTCCTGGGCTTATGTTTTTCATCTATCTCAAAAAACAAAGTCAGCATCTTAGATTCTCCAACTTCGGTTATATAAAAACAGTTTCAACCAATGCTCTAGTTCCTGCTATTCGTGGATAAAGTAGGGGCAGAGCCGTAACTAGGGTAGTGCGGGCGGTGCCATCGCCCCGGGCGCAAGCCCGAGGGGGCGCAGCAGCCGCCTGCTACCTTCCCCTCTGTGGCACTTAGTAAAAGAAAAATGTTTAAAAAAATAAATAAATTGTGGCCCCTCCCCCGACTCGCCGCACCCCCCCCCCGCGACTCGTGCGGGGGGGTGCCACGAGTCAGGGGAGGGGGGGGTCGGGTGCCGCGAGTGGGGGGGAGGGGCTAGTGTGCTGGCTTGATATCAATCTATTTAGCTCTCATACACTGAAACGGCAACGTGGACTGTTAATGAAACAAGTGAACACTGGAGTCCTAAGTTAAAATCAGTAACAGGCTAGAGACGATTTGCAGAACTTGTTCCTGTGTCTCTCCAGCTGTTGGAGAACTACAAATCCCAGCATTCCCTGCCAGTCTTGAGATGCAGGTCTTGTAGTACCATATCAGCTGGAGAGCAGCAGTTTGCATACATCTGGTTTGTGTATACTCCTGTGATGAAAGGAAGATAAGGGGTTAATGTATTCCCACAGCCCCAAAGCAGAACTCTGTGACTGTGAGATAGGGCTGCAAATGATCCCACAGCACCTGACATGTCTGTTGCCGAAGGTTGGGCATTTTGTCCCTGGAATGTTGTTTCCTATATATTGTTACATTACATAGTGACAGGCAGTAATCACATGGGGGGGTATTCAATTGTCGGCGGCATTAAATTGTATTAAGTGCATTAAATATTATAATACCTATCTATCGCTATATATTTTTTGCATACTTTAAATGGTCATTAGGCCAGAGAGCCGGTTGTTAATTTATTGGAATCCCACCACTGTGTGTGTATATATATATACATAAAAATTCTTTCAGTAAAGTGCTAGCCACACCCACTTGTCAAATGCCACTCCCACTTAGAAGGGGGGCGCCGGTGCCCTGTCTCGCCCAGGGCACTAAAATGTCTAGTTACGGCACTGAGTAGGGGCATGAGTTGGTTCCTTCCCTGAATCTGAGTATTGGGATTTCCAGGAACAAATGGTTATTACTTAAGAACAATGGGGCTATCTACCCAGATTAGTTGTCCACTTCCACACCTATTTTATCCTGTTATTTAATTTTGGATTGTAGCCAATTGAGTTCCCCAGAAGTCATTAAGATGAATGAAAATCATGGTTATAGTAGGGCTCATGTAACAATTGTGGATGGCATTCTAAGCACCATCTCAATGGGGTTCTGATCGAGCTCCTGTTATGGACTAAAAGTTCAACTGCTGCTGTCCTCAAAACTTGCCCTTGTGATGAGATATGGGTGCTAGCCAGTCTAAATATGATTTTTTGGATGATATCCTATTTCATCACAGGGTTCATACTCAGGTTTATTGTAATGTTAAAGACAATGATTGAAAGATGAGTACATGGTTTAGAGGGTGTAGTACCTATTAACGGTACTGACTACCCCAACAGAGAAGACAATAAAATGAGGAGTCCGATTCAATAGTACACCGACCTGGCAAAAAAACTACTTACCGGAATGCAGATTACTTGATATCACGACTCGCTCTGTTGCCGACTGGAGAAAATGACGTCATCACCATTCGCGACTTGGCTTAAAACGGCCATGAACGGACTCGCCTGTCATTTATGTCATGTAAGTACTACTTTAGGGGTTAGGGGTATCCCTAATCCTAACCCTAACCTTAACCAGTACTGTGAAACTGACTACCACCGGGTTTAGATTTTTCTCCAATAATAACTACTTGCTCCTAGAAGCTCTGGAATTCATTGCATTTGTGAGTTGTGCATTTAGGCTAATATAATAAAAATACACATTAATGTTACAGGGTTTCAAATTTTAAGAGGTCTAATCGCTGACAAGTATAGTGGCTGGGGTATTAGCTGGGAGGTGGAGAAATCCTGTAACTCTGTGTTTGATGTTAATTCCCTTCAACATGGTATAAATGAACATAAAACAGACCTACACTATGGAGATACAGCTATTTGAGAAATTAGATAACGGCACATTTTTTATCATTTTCACATAACATATATGACTGGTCATTGTCAGTTTAGTAGAGTGGTGAGCAACTTGTATGTTTGGACCCTAAATTGCACCCAGAATTTTATTTTTGGGGTCTTCTCTTTGCCAGAATAGTTATTAGATATACTATTTCCCATTACAATAATGCACTGTCTGACATGCATTGATAGTACATTGGTTATTATCAGTTTGTTTATAACAGAAATCAACATTGATAAACTTCTTTTTTAGCATATAAAAAAGTTAAAGTGATCATTACAAAATGCAGTGGCTCAACCACTGATTACTTTGTTGGTAAAGTATTAATAAATTATTATCACCCCGCAAAATGTTATTGAATTATTTTTTTTCCATTTTGAAAAAAAAATAGGATTTTACATTATAATCTATTTGCAAATATAGGGCCTGATTCATTAAGGAAAATAATGCAAAAAAAGTGAGTAACTTTGAACTTTGGCAAAACCATGTTGCAATGCAAGGGGTGCAAATGAGTTTATTATTTTGCACATAAGCAAAATACTGGCTGTTTTTTCATGTAGCACACAAATACTTGATAGCTTTATTTTTACACTGACATTAAAAGTTGATCGAGGACATGCCCTCCCCCAAATGTAAATCTGTCCTCACATTTTAAATTTACCTCCCTCTCCAATGCAACATGTTTTTGCTAAGGTTCAAAGTCACTAATTTTTTTTGCTTTACTTTACTTAATGAATCAGGCTCATAGAGCTCAAGCTCCTCTGCTTCTCATTGAAAAAATCAAGAATTGCAAACTAGTTTAAAGTTTTGCCCTAGATGTGCTCATTTTTAAGTAATCTTTTAATTAATAATTAAAATAGATTGTTTAATTATGTTATAATGCTGGCCGAAATAATATCTTACTTTTAGCTATCATAACTGATTTGTGCTGGTTAGGGTTAGGAAGACCATCATAGTTGTTTACTGATTGACTCTATGAAAACCCTTTCACTACATACATGTTCTATTTCCCCAGTTCAATTAATAAAACTTGAACTCCATTAATGGTGATCGTGATATTTAAGGTTATGTTAGGCTATGTACCCTACTTACTTACGTACTGTTATGTGCGTATTGTCGCTAACCAATAACGATTGTCGAACCTCGATTTGTGTTTCCAACGCACAAAGATTTATTCGCAATAAGTAGAATAATATGCTCAAGCGAAGTAATAGTAAATACAGCCGTTACTTATCGCAGGCGCTCTGGATCCAGTGCAGTCATTCAATCCTGAAGTCTGGGGACAAGATGTCTGCACACTGGATCACAAGCTGCTGCTTATATACACAATCAAATACAGTAATACAATGAAGATGGTATAGCTTGCATCTATTGGTCCAGGTCTCAGGAATGTCCAAGGGGTTGTCAATCATTGGCTGGTTCATCCTAAGGAATCCAAAGGAGGGGGTCATCTCTGCAGGGGGTATGCTCTGCTCTTCCCGCCAAAATTCCTTAGTCTTAAGTAGTTCATAATTCCCTATCATTCATAACTTGTGTATGCACTCTGCGATTCCCTCGCAGAGTGAAACAAACAGTAGGATATGTAACAAGGTTCATTATGATACCACTCATGATGTTATTCCTTCAACCCGTTCCGTGTATTTCACTAATATGCATGTAACTCTGATATAACATAAAAATACTACTATATTTCGACATAACTGACTATGTGTTGCAACTACCATTAATGTGTACTATTTTATAAGTATGCGTGTTTGTGCGAATGAATGGTAAAAGACCAATTACTGTTGGTGCCACGTGTAGTGGATGCGTACGCCCTTTCACGCCGCAGCGTGCCCTGGTACGTCGTAGCGTACCGTACGCATCTATTCAGACAAAGACAACCAAGTTCGCTAGACTTTAATTGAAATGACTTTATCCAATTTGCTGACTTCGACAGTTCCACCCTTTGATAGTGTACTAAACTATCACCCAATCACCGTTTCAAGTTCAGGTTTATAAAATGCTTCTTCACAGACCATGATCTCGGTATCTGGTACCACCCTTTCAGTCTCTTTCTCAGTGTTACTCCTATAAGACCGTTTTCCACACTTCAACACAGTAGGAACACATTTGAAAACTAAACCAATTGCTAAGATGACACCCAGTATAAGGAGAAGGAGCTTACCTACACTAGCAACCATTTCCTGTACCCACTCCCCCAGATGAAGAACCATTTCACAGGGTTCAACCACAAGAACCAACCCGCCACCTTTTCCCCGACCTCATATAACGAAGAATTATGGCTCTTTCGAAATTCCCATTTCAGCTGTAAAATTTCATCCATCTTCCGGTCTATAACCTCTTTAGGGTCATCCGTATTATTAGTAATGTACGTGCAACATTTGACACCGAACTGGGTGGCCAGTGTCACACAGTACCCACCAGTAATAGAGGTGAGATAATTTAGTACCAGTCTATGTTGCACCAACTCCTTCTTGTACGCTTGTAGCTCCCTTCCAGTATACCGGAAAGTGTCATCATACATCTCGGTGATATTATCTATTAATTTGGCTAGGTCTTGGATATATTTAAAGTTTAATGTTCCCCAAACGGTCCTGGTGAGTTCTAGAGCAACCATAACTTGGAAACCAGCAGTTTCACTAATCAATTTTGTAGCTATGGGTTCCTCACCAGGAATCATATTTCTCTTGCCACGGTGTTCATACTGTGTGTGTATGTATGGTGGTGATGTACTCTTGTGAATACCAACCATTTCTTCATGAGTAATAGTCATGATTTCAGGAACCAATTTAGCTAAGAAACACAAGCCCTTGGAACTCGGAGTCACCCAGGAATAAGCTTTCCTCCCACAAACAAAATACACATCATCAGGGAGAACATAAGGAGCAGTATGCCCATGAATTATATCACACAGAGTTTTGATAAAACTACCAATGCCCAGTGTCTCCATTTGTTCTAGACACGTGTCGGCATTAATGACATTTTTACATTTATCTGTAGAGACTTTTCCAATGGATACCTTCTTATGTTTGGTTATACGCCCTAATCTGTGACTTCCATCAACATTCCTGCCTAGTAGTGACCTTGTGAGTCTCCCTCTAAAATGAGTGTGGCGAGCCATTGTCTGATCTGATAGGTCAGCCTCCCAATTCTCCAGGCGTTTTGCATGAGACATGTTTAGGCACAGCAAAGATCTGCCTATGGAGTATTGTCGAAGCGTCAGACTGTACCTCAATTCTATGGGCCTCCCACCCCTCAATTCGAGTACTTCAGATATGTTTAGAGGGAATGGCACTAGTTCTATATTATGCTGCCCTTGAGGCACGTGAGAGCAAACCCAACACTCGGTTTGGTTTAGCACCTTTCCCACCAGGGAGTGATAATCCTCCAAAGGATGCCTGCCTATGTGAGGACACCGGGGTTAGAACCAAAGCTCACTAGATACCCTGTCCTCTAGGCTCACAGGTCACACAGGTAAGGAGACAGGAAAGAAATAATAATCCCTTTTATTAAACAAAGTGTACACATTTAGTAAAATACAACAGTGCTCCCCAAGGAGAAACTTGTTCCCCCACCAAATATATCAAGTTTTAGAAAATCACCAGTGCAAGTAAAAACTCCCCAACAAAGTCCCCAGCAGGTTACCTCCAAGTACAGAGTCCTAGCAGGCCCAAACTCCTGGTAATAAAATCCACAGCTGATAATCCAAGTGGGCCACGGTTTCTGATCCTTAAGGTGGGTCTGTGTATCTTGCTGATCCCAGCCGCTCGGCCAACTCTCCACCAACTTGGTGGGACCCTGGGTATAGTCTCCCTACCGATGTAGGCTCACCAATTCCCCAGAATCTGCGAGTGTCTCCCGATGGAGTGGTAACAGAATCAGTCCTAGAGGTACACTGTCCGATCTCTGTCAAGAAGCTCCTGCCTTAAGCATTCCTTTAAGGCCCTGCGAGAATACGGTTACTCTCCAACAGTCCAAGTCCTCACTGTCTCAAGATTCTCCAACAACTCCCCCCTCCCCCAGACAGCTCCCCTTTTGTCCCTTCCACAACCCCCCACTCATTGTCCTCTTCTGATTGGTGGTGTGGAGAGTTTGGGTGATAACAGGGATGGAAATAGTGCATGACATCAGTGGTCTCCCCCCTGCGGTGATGGTGCCATTCGGACTGTGTTGCAGACTTGCTAGAACAATAGTTAGCAAACAGGGAGAGACCCCTTCCTGATTTTAGATAAGGTCCTGACCCTCCTCTTTTTAACCCGTTCCACTACTTTTTGATGTCACAGGGTCCACAGCTGATTCCCACTTCCTGTGAGCTGCCTCTCCCCTCCCTCTCTGGACACCACAGCAATAAGAGATCTGGCCACCGGGCGGCATTTAATAACAGAGTGGGCCATGGTTGTTCAGTTGGCCCACTGAGGACAGACCGGGTTGGCAGGATATTCTCAATATAAGGCCCGGGTCTGTCACAGCCTATATTCAGAGTACTAGGGGACTGGCATCGTTGGATGCATCTCTCTTCAACTAGGGGGTCGCAGAACTTGCAGATACAATACTCATCAGACAATAGCCCCTCACACTGCCTCCGAGTTCATGAGCTAGCAGACCTTTTCATAACCCCTGGACCAAGTTTGATAATGGGCTGCTCTGAGTATCCTATTAACTTTTCTTCTGCCTCCATTTCATCCGTATCACTCCCAGAACTCTCCTCTGTCCTCCATCCTCCTTCACAAAAATAGAATGTCCTAGAAAGAGTAAAAACAAGGAAAATCCTGGAACAAAAGAAAAACAAAAACCACCACTCCATCGCTGGAAAGATAGTTCTGAGGCAACGTCTCTGGTTCAGGTGTCTCGACTGCAGGCTTTAGGTTTCCCGGAACAGGCTCACAAGTGACAGCTCTATGTCGTCGGTCTAAGTTTTATCTTGCACTTTCTCCGGGTTATGGACTCTCCTGCAGTGGGTGGAATGGACCCAAGTGTCTCTCTCTGCAACCTTCAGTGATGTAGTACTGGTCAGCAGCACTTGGTACGGGCCTTCCCAACGGTCTGTTAAACAACCTGAACGTAAGAAATTGCGGATCATAACATAGTCTCCAGATTCAACATCATGACAGTTCGTTTCTGGCATACCAGGTGACAGCATTTTTAGTTTTTGTTGTTGTTGTTTTAGCTGTCTACTCATTCTTATAAGATATTGTACAGTCACTTCATTATTACACTTCAAGTCGTCTTGTGGACTCACGATCAAATGAGGTTTTCGTCCGCACAGTATCTCAAAGGGGGACAGATTAAGAGGAGGTCTAGGAGTGGTTCGAATGCTATGGAGGACCAATGGCAAAGCCTCAGGCCACGCCAACCCAGTTTCAGCCATTATCTTACCCAGCTTGTTCTTTATAGTACCTCTCTCCACCTTACCACTGGCTTGTGGTCGGTAAGGGGTGTAAAGTCTGCTACTGATTCCCATGAGTTTACACATAGTTTGGAAGATATCACCAGTAAAATGGGTACCCCTATCACTTTCAATGATTCTAGGGATACCGAACCTACACACAAAGTCTTGTACAATTTTCTTTGCAGTGAACACAGCAGTATTAGTGGCTGCCGGATATGCTTCTACCCAACCGGAAAACACATCAATACACACTAACACATACTTTAGATTCCTGCACGGTGGTAATTGGATATAGTCAACTTGTATTACCTGGAAAGGTCCGTCTGTAGGAGGGATGTGGGATGGCTCAGTTGGAATAGTTTTCCCAACATTTTTCCTCAAACAAGTAAGACATGACATTGCTTTCTTACCAGCCTGAGAGGAAAATCCAGGAGCACACCAGTATGCTCTCACCAGTTTGCACATACCTTCTTTACCCAGGTGAGTCAGGCCGTGTGCTGCTTCAGCCAGGCTTGGATAGTATGTTCGGGGAGCTACAGGCATACTTTGTCCATCCCTCCAGAGTCCTGAGGACTCTTGACCACATCCCTTCGCCTTCCAGACCACCTTTTCCTGCAGGGAACACAAATCTTGCATTTCAATTAATTTTTGCATGTCTAATGTCTGAAAAACCATCATAGTCTCGGGCTATGCAGTCATAGGTTGGCCTGCTGCCCATTTAGCAGCTTCGTCTGCCCTGTTGTTGCCCAATGACACTGGGTCTTCTTCAAAGGTATGGGCTTTGCACTTTATGACAGCTACTGTTCTGGGTAACTGTATCGCTGTCAGAAGTCCTTTTATGTGTTGTGAGTGTGCCACTGGCGTACCTGCTGCTGTCGTAAAGTTTCTAAGACGCCAAAGGGCCCCAAAATCGTGCACTACCCCGAAGGCGTACCTAGAGTCAGTATATATATTGGCTTATTTACCCTCTGCCAATTCACACGCTCTCCTTAGTGCTACTAGTTCCGCCACCTGGGCTGAGTGAGGTGGGCCAAGGGGTTCAGCTTCTACCACATCCTGATCGTCTACAACAGCGTAACCAGTACATAGCTCTCCCGTCTCTGTCTGTCTATGGCAACTTCCGTCTGTATAAAACGTAAAATCTACATTTTATAAGGGGGTGTCACGTATGTCGGGCCTTGCAGTAAAGGTCTGATTCAGGTGTTCCATACAATCATGCGTGTCAGTATTCTTGCCTAACTCATCATCAACCAGGGTCTCCTCACCTCCCACCCTTTGTGTCTCTCGAGACACATACGGAAGGTATGTAGCTGGATTTAAGGTGCTACATCGTTTGATGGTGATGTTTGAGGGTGCCATCAGGGCTGGTTCCCACTTTGTGAATCTAGCTGAAGAAACATGTCTGGTTTGGGCTGAATTTAACAGAGCTGATACAGCATGGGGTGTATAGATAGTTGAATTATGTCCTAATACTATGTCCTCGCTCTTACTCACCAGAAGAGCCGTTGCTGCTACACTTCTGAGACATGTTGGGAGTGATCTTGCCTCATTGTCTAATTGTGCACTGTAGTATGCTACCGGTCTGCTAGCGTCACCATGTTTCTGTGCGAGGACCCCTGCTGTACAACCATTAGCTTCTGTAAAAAATAGCTCAAAAGGCTTTTCATAATCAGGTATTCCCAATGCAGGTGCCCTGGTCAGACTATCTTTAAGATTAAAGAACGCTTGCTCTGACTCTTCTGTGTGTACAACACGTTCTGGTTTTGAGGAAGAGACTAGCTCCTGCAATGGTAATGCCAGAATAGAAAAACCTGGGATCCAGCATCTACAGTATCCACACATCCCTAAGAAAGTACGAATCTGCTTCTGGCTCTGCGGCAGAGTCATGTGTTGTATGGCCTCAATTCTGTTGGTTGTCAGGTGTCTTAGCCCCTTAGTGAGGCAGTGTCCTAAGTATTTGACCTTAGTCTGACATGGCTGTAATTTATCCTTTGCCACCTTGTGCCCTGTTTGTGAAAGATGAAGCAACAACAATTTAGTATCATGTAAACATGACATAAAAGAATCAGAGCACAACAACAAATCGTCCACATATTGATTTAGAACAGATCCATTGTGGGGTTGAAAGGATTGCAAACAGTCATGTAAGGCTTGGGAGAAAATACTGGGGCTGTCAATGAACCCCTGGGGTAGTCTGGTCCATGTGTATTGCACTCCCCTGTAGGAGAATGCAAAAAGGTATTGGCAGTCAGGGTGAAGAGGGACTGAGAAGAAAGCAGAACATATATCAATGACAGTAAAATGACTGGCAGACGGTGGAATCTGCATGAGGATGACAGCTGGATTCGGCACTATGGGGAATTGGCTCTCAACAAATTTATTAATTCACCTTAAGTCCTGGACTAATCTATAGCCCCTCCCCCCATTCTTCTTCACAGGGAAAATGGGACTATTTGCTGTACTGGCTGTACGAATTAAAATCCCTTGTTGTAACAGCCTCTTAATAACAGGATATACCCCTAGTTCCACCTCCGGTTTTAATGGATACTGTGGGATTTTTGGAGCTATCCTACCACTTTTTAGATTGACCATGACAGGGGCTACGTTTGCCATTAGTCCAGTGTCCTGTCCATCTCTGGTCCATAGTGAACCTGGTATTTCCAGCAACATCCCCTTTACTTGAGATGGACTTTGTTCTATAACAGGAGAGTGTAACATTAACCTTTGAGGGGTGTCCAATATATCCTGTACCTCATGTGCGACCTTCTCCGCTATATCTAAGAACACACCATCAGAAGTACAGTATATGACACATCCCATTTTACATAACAAGTCTCTCCCTAGCAAGTTAGTAGGATCCGCTGCAGCCAAGAGAAACGAATGCTTAGTATACAGAGGCCCAATAGTAACTTCAACGGGTTTAGTTACAGGATAATGTAACACTTTTCCCGTTACCCCCATAGCTGGAATGGTTTTACTGGTCACCTGTAGATTGAAAGGAGAGGTTATCACAGATCGGGCCGCCCCTGTATCTACAAGAAAAGTTTGTTTCCTACCAGCTATGTCAACTATCATTTTTGGTTCTTCACTCTGACTCTCAGTTAACCTCACTGGCTGTAGACTACAGGTATGACCTGACCCCTAGCGCTGACTATTGATTTCCCGCGCAGCATTTGCTGCTGTAATATGCGCGGGTAGATGTGAGTCTTCTAGTCTATGTGAATCCCTCCTTGGAGGATATCTATGTGACCCACCCCTCTGTGTATTGAGTCTTTCCTTTTTACAATCTCTCATGTAATGTCCTTCCTCGTTACAGTTGAAACACCTGATCACTTTAGGTTTCTTGTTATATGGGTTGTATGCTGGTGGTCGTGTATGCACCCCTTCTAGAGCCTGTATACTTACCATCATTAACCTATCACTTTTCTCTTCCCTTTTTCTAAAAAAAACTCCCTAAGAGAGTCTACCGTGACGCCTCTCCAATTAGGTAATGTGGTTTGTACTCTCGTCTTTAAATTTTCTCTAAGGCCATCCATCAGTACTCCTACAGCTACCTCTCTGTGATGTGGGTCCTCACTTATGTTGGATATCCCAGTAAACCGTGTTATCGCTGCTATAGCTCTAGTGAAGTAATCTGCTGCTGTTTCACTATCCTTTTGTTTAATGGTGAAAATTTTACTCCAATTTACTACTACTGGAAAATAGATGGCTAAGTGTTTGACAATTTGTTCTATATTCTTTTGGTTAATCTCATCAGTCAAGGTGTCATCTTCCTCCAACAAACAATCTTTAATGAATTTTTGTATGTTAGTATTGGGAGGAAGACACGCCCTCAACACTACACGGCAATCCTTATTGGTTGGTTCGTGGGCATTCCCTAAGTCTTTAACAAATTTCTGACACTTAGCCAACTCTTTTCTAGGATCTGGGAATTCAGTCATAATGGAACGTAATTCTGATCTAGTCCAGGGACAATGCATTGTAACATTTCTTAAAGGAACTACACCATCCTTATCCGGTTTCCCATTGGGAACTGATATTGTGCGGACTGGGAACGCACCCTCTGGTACACTGACTTCAGGGGACACTACAGGATTTGCTGGTTCTAGATTTAGAACGCTTTCACTCCTAGTGATCACGCTACTTTCACCTATCTCAGCCATTTTCTCATACTTGCGCTGAGCCTCTAGTACACTAACAGCATGGGCAATGGCCGAAATCACAGTGGGTTCATCTTCATCTTCAGATACACTTGATTTAAACTGGCTTAAAACAGGATACAACTTAGCAATTTTTCTATTTTCAGTTTTAACAACGGCTGTACTTACCCCTCCCGCCACATAAGGTGGCGGGGGCGCGCTTGCGCTGAGTTCGCCACGCTTCTCAATGGTTACATCCGCCTTGCGCGTGCTTTTCGCCATGCCTACTTCCGGTTTGCATTCGCTGCTCTGCCTTGTGTTACCTTCCATTTGCCACAATTTTAAACAATCATTATGTCTATTTCTCTTTTTCGTTGACTTGATCAACCATACTTTATCTTTTACAGTATTTAGTACCTCTGCATTAAAACTTCCTATTGTTGGGAAAGGCCTATCACAATCTTTGGTCATCTTGACCCACGTGTCACAATACACAATTGCGTATGCACCATATTTCTTACACATGAGAAACCTAGCTGAACCAATAGGGCCTTCCTTAGGCAGTACACTGACCATCTCTAACGTATGCTTAGCACCCATGTTGAACAATATACCTTCTACCCGGAACACAGACACACCGCAATGCTCTGTTCCTTCCAGCTAACAATTCCAACTCTGTTGCTATAATCACAGCTAGAGATCTCTAATGCTCGGTGAACGTATTTCCTTTAGCCGCGTTCACTCGCTTTTCTCGCACCAGGCGAGGATCCCTAATACAGAAATATCACTGTGGGCCCCAAGGGCTATCAGCTCCTCGATACCCTGGCTCAACCACAAAAATCTGTTGAGTTTATTATAACTGGGAGAACAAAGTCGATACAATCAACCAGCCTTTCCAATATAATTCCTCCTAGCTGCTTCACCAATTCGCACTAACGGTGCCTTTAGATCGCACTGCCTACCAATACTAATTATTAGCAAACTTTGCGATCTATTGGTAGCGCTTTGCGAAAACCCGGTTTTCGCATTCGGTATACCTGCCCTGCATACCGTCCTTCAGTTGGGCAATCCGCCTCGTCAGACAGCAACTGAGCACAATGAATAATGAACAGTGTATCTACGTTACAACATCACACACTATACACCTTTTCTGCGCAGAAAATCAAAAGTTCCCAACAACAGTAATAATATCTCAGAGGCTTTCACAAGTATTTATACTATGCATGTATAATAACTATCAAAATGATTGTTTAACCACGTGGCAAATCAGTAAGTACACATACACTAAGCAATGCAATACAGTTAAAACGCACAATGACAGTAAAAATAAACAGTTTTCTCTTTTGTCCCTAGGTTCTAGTTAGCGTGCCCTAGATAATGCAAAACGGACATTCGGTTTCACAACACAGAGTAAAATTCAGGTTTTGAACACAATGCGCTCTTACCCGTTTATGACGCGTCTCCACCCTTTGTTGCGGAACCAAAATCCGTTGGTCTTGCGTATCATCAGCAACGAAACCTCCAAAGCTCACGAGCCCCCAAATTGTTATGTGCGTATTGTCGCTAACCAATAACGATTGTCGAACCTCGATTTGTGTTTCCAACGCACAAAGATTTATTCGCAATAAGTAGAATAATATGCTCAAGTGAAGTAATAGTAAATACAGCCGTTACTTATCGCAGGCGCTCTGGATCCAGTGCAGTCATTCAATCCTGAAGTCTGGGGACAAGATGTCTGCACACTGGATCACAAGCTGCTGCTTATATACACAATCAAATACAGTAATACAATGAAGATGGTATAGCTTGCATCTATTGGTCCAGGTCTCAGGAATGTCCAAGGGGTTGTCAATCATTGGCTGGTTCATCCTAAGGAATCCAAAGGAGTGGGTCATCTCTGCAGGGGGTATGCTCTGCTCTTCCCGCCAAGATTCCTTAGTCTTAAGTAGTTCACAATTCCCTATCATTCATAACTTGTGTATGCACTCTGCGATTCCCTCGCAGAGTGAACCAAACAGTAGGATATGTAACAAGGTTCATTATGATACCACTCATGATGTTATTCCTTCAACCCGTTCCGTGTATTTCACTAATATGCATGTAACTCTGATATAACATATAAATACTACTATATTTCGACATAACTGACTATGTGTTGCAACTACCATTAATGTGTACTATTTTATAAGTATGCGTGTTTGTGCAAATGTATGGTGAAAGATCAATTACTGTTGCTGCCACGTGTAGTGGATGCGTACGCCCTTTCACGCCACAGCGTGCCCTGGTACGTCGTAGCGTACCATACGCATCTATTCAGACAAAGACAACCAAGTTCGCTAGACTTTAATTGAAATGACTTTATCCAATTTGCTGACTTCGACAGTACAAATACTGTACCTGGGCCTAGTTCATTCAGCATCATAATTTCTTTATATAGCGCCTGCATATTCCATAGAACTTTTCATTTGGGAACAAACACAGCAATAACACAATACTGGTGAATACAGACAGAGAGAGAGGTAAGAGGGCCCTGCTCGCAAGCAGGGACAATGGAGTTTGAGGCATGAGGTTAAGTGCAATATGTTGCATATTGGTCAAGCCAGATTACAATGGTAAAAAGTGCTCAGTGTGCTATATGATCCAGTCACACAGCAATGCTGGTTATAGGGTTGTTGTTTTGTGAGAACTCTGTAAGGGGGTGGTTAAAGGCTATCCAAGGGAGGTTAAGAAGCTTGCCTGGAATTTCAGAGAATGCTTGAAGGTATGAAGGGTTGGGTGCTAAATTCCGATCCTGATAAAACTGACACTACTTACCCCTACAGCGTCATCACGAAACTGCCATTCCCGACATCTTCAACTGGCCGACTCTTGGAAAAGCTGACTTTCAATAAATTAGAGAGATTGAGTGTTCAGCGCACACTAATGACGTCACGGGTAAAAGGCGACAGTATTGTTAGTGCTGTTAATGGGGCAATGACAGTACACCGGCTGGACAGTGCTTTTTAATAAACCTTGTGCATTGTCCAGCCGGCGTACTGTCATTGCCCCTTTAACAGCACTATCAATATTGTCACTTTTTAGGGGTAAGTAGTGTCAGTGTGGTGGTAGTCGGGAAAGCGACTACCGCCAGATATGATGACTAGAGGAAAGTCTTGTGCGAGAGAGAAAATTCCACATAGTGAGTGTAGCCTTAAAAAATTTCCTGTAACCTGGGAATGTGAGCAGGTAATGAGTGTGCATGAGGTGCAGATCTTGTGCAGAATGGAGGTGTCAAGTTGGGAGATAGTTTGAGACAAGGGATGTATATTGGTGCAGTTTGTTTATGGCCTTGTATGTTAGTAGAAGTATTTTATAATTAATAAGAAACAGGCAAAAAATGTAGAGATTAACCGAACAGATCAGCAGTGTAAGAATGATTTAAAAAGCATATCAGTCTAGCCACTGCGTACAAAATAGAATGTAGGGGTAAGTGTCTGATCCGATGAAGGCCATTAATGATGATATTACAATAGTCATTATGGCAGTGCATGAAATAAAGTTTTTGCAGTTTGAAATGTTTGAGATGTGAGACGTGTGAGATGTTTGCATATTCTGAAAATGTTTTATAGATGTATGTAACAGGAAACAGATAAGATGTAGGGAACAAAAGGTAGTTTTGAGTCAAGCATCACATCTAGGCAGCGAGATTATGGTGTAGGATTTATTCTCATGTTGTCAGAAATAGAAATGTCAGATAGGTAATATTAGCTGGTGGGAGTATTATTAGTTCTGTTTTTGAAAGATTGAGTTTGAGGTTGAGAGAGGACATCCAAGATGAAATGGCTGGGATTCAGTAATGTGGGTCAACACAGATGGTGAGAGATACAGAGCGGATAGATAAGTTAGGTATCATCCACATAAAGTTGATACTGAAATACTAAGGAGCTTATTTGTTTTCCAAGTGTTATAGCTAGAGAAGAGCAGAGGACCTAAGACTGAGCACTGTGGTACTCCAACTGATAAAGGAAGCAGAGAGGAGGTGGATACTAATACTGACACAGTGATTAGAAAGGTAGGATGAGAACCAGGATAGGACAGTGTCCTGAAGATATAGGGATTATAGCATTTGTACGAGAAGAGAGTGGTCAACAGTCTTAAACACAGCAGAGAGATCCAGGAGAAGTAGAAGCAAGTAATAGCCTTTAGATTTAATCGTGATCAATTCATTGACAACCTTAGTCAGTGCAGTCTCTGTGGAGTGTTGGGGACAAAAGCCTGACTGAAGAGGGTCCAATGGGTCATATGAGGAGAGAAAGCATGTGAGGCAAGTGTAGGCAATTCTCTCAAGAAGCTCGGAGGGGTATGGGAGCCAAGAGATGGGGAGGTAATTTGTGAGAGTATTTAGGTCAGAATTTTGTTTTTTCAGAACAGGAGTAATCACTGCTTGCTTGAATAATAACAAAAACATAGAGAGAGAGAGAATACAGATTTTAGTTAAGGTAGGGATGAATGCAGGAGACAGGGATCTACTAATTTGTGAGGGTATAGGATCAAGAGGACAGGTAATAGAGTAGGAAGATAAGAAGATAGTAGATACCTCATCTTCATATGTCGATTCAAACGAAGAGACGGTGTCGGGATGGAAATGAGCTGGCTGTTTGTCCAGGAAGTAGATACCATTTCAAGTCAGATCTTATCAATATTGTCCTTGTAGTAGTAAGCAAGATTTTGGGCACTGATAGTAATTGGAAGGTTTGCTTGAGAAGGTTGAGAATAGATCTAAATGTATTAAAAAAGGCATTTTTGGCTAGAAGCTCGAGCAGAGATGAGAGATTGGAAGTATGTATTTTTGGCAGTGTCCACAGCATTTAGATAGGCGTAATAGAAATCAGTATATGTTAGGAAAGCATTAGAAGTATAATATTGTGCCAATGACGTTCTGCTTTGCAAGAAAGTTTTTGAACATGTCGTGTTTCTTTAGTGTGCCACGTCTGATATCGATGTTGACACTAAAATTTCTGCGGGTATGAGGAGGCTTGGTAGAGTTTGAATTGACAATCCCACTGAGGGTTAATGGCGCACACTAAGAGAATACGGAAACTAATTAAAAAAATATAGTGATAAAAAAATGAGTTAAATAACCCCGTTTCCTGCTACTGCAAACCCGTGGTCTATTGCATAACGACCACCATCAATACTTAACCAAGAGAAAAAAGAGAAAAAAGGTTGCGCTTCAGAAAACTTATAATTCCTATGTAATAAAAACAATGTAACTGGAGTCTCTCTCAGAGAACGAAAAAAGAGATCTGTAATAAAATAACATGCAATAATCATATAAAAATTATACACAAACTAAAGTACAGATATAAATATGTCACCAGCTGAATACTATTTCATCAAATATCTCATGTATAATGCATAGAAAAGACCTTCAGTACTGAGGTATTTAATTTATATAACCGCAGTAACTAATTAATCGTGGTTTGATGTAAAGAACTTTTCACAGCAACTCAGGAGTATGTCCATCACTATATAACTCAGTCTATAAACATCAGCAAACTTGTACATTATTAAAAGAACTGGAGTTATTTGTTAATGACCAAAGTTAAACTTCCTCCAGGTAATCATCCGACTTGTATAACACAGTCACTTTCCGACTGCCTCTTATATACAAAAAAATGTGATCTCCATAGCTGACTCAAAAGATATTCAGATAAAAAGGATTTTCACACCGCTTACCATTGCAGTCTTCACCCCTCCGGAGGGAATTGATATACCACAAAGCGGACTCCAGTCACAAAAGTGCTTCACAAACACCTTCCTGTAGAATCCTTCGTTCTTAGCGCAATGATGCGCAACTTCAAATGCAGTCTCACTGGCAACAAAGGAGATGTGGTTCTCGTTCCAATGCTAAAATCAAGCCGACAGGAATCATATGGTGTCCGCAGATAGTGTGGAGAACAGACCCAGCTGACGCTTTTCATGCCGACACTGGGCACTTTCTCAAAGCTATTCAAGGGTCTGTAAAGATTCTTTAAATAAGGAGCCAGAGCTACAGCTGTGATCATTAATTAAAGCTTCCTGCTTCTATTCAATTCTGTTCATCAGACCTTCAAATTCTCCTGCAGTAGCGGGGTGTTTTTACATTTCGAAAAAGGATAGTAGTTTACGCCTGTGCATCGATTATCGTGGCCTGAACAAGATCACCATCAAAAACACATACCCGTTTCCGCTCATCTCTTTCCTGTTTGACCAATTGAGAGACGCTACCATATACACCAAGATTGATCTCCGTGGCGCCTATAATCTTATACGCATCCGGGAGAGCGATGAGTGGAAGACGGCTTTCAACACTCAATCTGGCCATTATGAGTATTTGGTCATGCCCTTCGGCCTGTGTAATGCGCCTGCAGTCTTCCAGGACCTCATTAACGAAGTACTCCATGAGTTCCTGGGTCAGTTTGTAGTGGTGTATCTGAACGACATCCTGATTTATTCGAAGTCTCTTCCTCAACACCGTTATCATGTCAAACAGGTTCTGCTTAAACTCAGAGAACATCATCTCTTCGCCAAGCTTGAAAAATGCGAGTTCGATGCTAGGAAAGTATCATTCTTAGGCTACATAATTTCTCCTGATGGGTTTTCTATGGATCCTAATAAAGTCCAGGCCATCCTGGAGTGGGTACGTCCCACGAATCTGAAAGCGATCCAAAGATTCTTGGGCTTCGCGAATTACTATCGGAGATTCATTCAAGCTTTTTCTGATCTCGTGGCTCCCATCACTACTCTTACCCGTAAAGGGGCGGATCCTTGTAATTGGTCACCGGAGGCCATCGCATCATTTGAAACTCTTAAAAGAGCGTTCACTACTGCTCCGGTCCTCAAGCACCCCAACCCACAGTTGCCATTTATTCTGGAAGTGGATGCCTCGGAAGTAGGCGCTGGTGCTCTCTTATCCCAGAGGGACCCCAGTGATCGTAAGGTGCATCCATGTGCCTTCTTCTCACGCAAGTTTTCATCTGCCGAAGTCAACTATAATGTGGGCAATCGGGAACTTCGGGCAATCAAGTGGGCGTTCGAGGAATGGCGCCACTGGCTTGAGGGAGCAGTTCATACAATTTCAGTCCTCACTGATCACAAAAACCTATTGTACATTGAATCTGCCAAACGTTTAAACTCCAGACAAGCCCAGTGGGCCTTATTCTTTACCCGCTTCAACTTTATCCTAAACTACAGACCCGGTTCTAGGAATACCAAGGCGGATGCTTTGTCCAGAAGCTTTCTACCTCATCAATTACCCACTGGTGAACCACCACCTATCATTCCGGCTTCTATCATTCACGCTGGGTTGACTCAGGATTTAGGAAACACCATACGTCAGTTTCAGAAAATAGCCCCTTCCGAAACACCTTCAGGACGTCTTTTTGTTCCCGTGCATCTTCGCAGAGCGGTTCTTGCTGAGGCCCATGAGAACAAATCAACGGGGCATCCGGGTGTCTCCAGAACCCTTGAAATTCTTGCACGTGGCATTCCTTGTCCTCGGATGTGGAGAGCTTTGTCCGCACCTGTGAAGATTGCGCAAAAAACTAAACTTCCAGAATCTCTCCGTCAGGTCCACTTATGCCTCTGTCTCCGCCTATGAAACCCTGGACACATCTGTCAATGGATTTTATCGTGGATCTGCCATGTTCTTCAGGAAACAACACAATATGGGTAATAGTGGATCGTTTTAGTAAAATGCCCCATTTTGTTCCACTGACCAAATTCCCTAGCGCTCAGGATCTGGCTGTGCTGTTTGTGCAACATGTTTTCCATCTACATGGCTTACCCATTGATATTGTTTCCGACCGGGGTTCCCAATTTATCTCCCAATTCTGGAGGTCCTTCTGCAGTCTTCTGGGGATTAACATCAGTCTCTCTTCGGCCTATCATCCTCAATCTAATGGGCAGACTGAGAGAGTGAACCAGTCGTTGGAGCAATATTTACGTTTCTACATCACAGAATTTCGAGACAATTAGTCATCATTGTTTCCGTGGGCTGAGTTTGCGTACAATAACGCATCTCACTCTTCCACCCAAGTCTCTCCATTTTTCTGTAATTTTGGCTTCCATCCAAGATCCAATTCATTATCATCCCTCAATTATTCTGGTCTTCCGGAGATCCGTTCCACAGCTTCATACCTCAAAACCGTTTGGAAAAAAGTTCACACGGCACTTGTACAGTCCTCGTTCCAGTCTAAAAAAAAATTTGACCGTCATCGGAAGGACTGTTCATTTAAGGTGGGGCAAAAAGTCTGGTTATCCACCCGCAATATCAAGCTTAAACAGCCCTGCAAGAAACTGGGCCCTAGATTTATTGGCCCATTCCTAATCACCAAACAGGTCAATCCTGTCGACTTCAGGCTAAAGCTTCCTCAGTCACTTAGGATGCTGAGTACTTTCCATTGTTCTTTCCTGAAGCCGGCTATTCCTGCACGTAAGTCTAGGCTCCATTACTTATGCAGATCTCAGCCTGTCATTCCAGAGGGCCACAGGAAACTTCTGGTGAAGAAGATTCTGGACTCCAAAAAGGTCCAGGGGCAAATCCACTTTTGAGTTCAGTGGAAAGATCGTGGCCCGGAGGAAAGATCCTGGATTCCGTGGAGAGGCTTACATGCCCGCAAACTTATTGAAGAATTTTTCAGACAATTCCCTGGATGTCGGGGTGCCTTGATCCCTCCTCAAGGGGGGGGCACTCTTACGAGCCACGGCCGTCGCTATGGCGACCGGGACGTCACTTCTGGGGCCAGGCGGACCATTGCCTTAGCAACGGCCGGACGCTGAGTAGTTCAGCGCCCCGTCCCACACTGTGGGCAGCTGGGCGCGTGCGCTATTTTGCAAATAGCCTGTGGGCTATTTAATTTTACTAATTAATGTAAGTGGCACAGTCTGGGGGCAGTTTCAGAGCTAGGCTCTGATTGGTCACACTGTATATTTAAGGCAGGGAGGGCTTAGCCGGTTATAGCTTCCAGATCCCTGTGTTGCTGCCTGCTGCTGTACTTCTGTACTCCTGGTGTTAAGCCTTTGGATTGTTATCTACCGTGTATGAACCCTGCCTGTTTACTGGATTTGCCTTTTGCCTGTGCACTTGACCTTTTGGCCTGTACCTCCGTTTCTGCTGATTTGCCCGTGACCTTGACCCTTGGCGTGTTTCCTGACGATTCTCTCTGGCAAGTGACCCCTGACCTCGGCCTGTTCTTTGGAATTGCTGTCTGCCATTACCCTCTGCTCCTGGGCTCACCGCAGCTGGTACACGCCACACAACCCTCTGTAGTCTGCAGCCAAGTCTGTCCCCAACACTAGGGGCTCCAGCAAACACCTGACTATCAGAGTAGACTTCAGGTGGTGTTGTACTGGTTGGAGGGGTTCCTGACAGCAATACTATTTGTCACGTTTGGCTTACAGGAAATTGATCCCTAGGTTCTGCTGAACATGGCTAGGCCCACCCACGGGCGCAGAGTCTAACAGACAGGTGGTTTTCACCAGGAACCCACGCAAGGAGGTATGGTCTTAGCTGCACCAAATCTGCAGGTCGCGGTCCTGTGAGTGAGTGCACAGCAGAACGATATGAGGGAGCCAGGTGAAGTGAATAGAGATGATGAAGTCCACAGACGAGTGGTATAAATACAGGCACAACAATAATATTGGCTGATAGTCAGCAGCCAATGAGTCACTAGGAGAATAGGTGCTCTGTGGTATACAACGAGAGGACAGAGGCTGTCACTATGAAGTACTCTGGAGATGGTAATGGAAGTACTGGAGCAGCAATAGTTCAACACAGCCAGAGGCTGAAGGCTGACTGGAGTGGTGGAGTAACAGCTGATAAGTCCCATATGAAATAGCAGCTCTGAACGGTAGTGATGAGAGAACTGGAGCTGTCACAATAGAGTACACTGGAGATGGTAATAGAGGTACTGAAACAGCGATAGTTCAACACGGCCGCAGGCTGAGAGCAAACTGGAGTAGTGTAGGTAACTCGTAGTAACAGCTGATGAGTCACAGAGAGAGCAGCGGCTCTGTGTAGTAGCGATGAGAGAGCTAAAGTTGTCACGATGAAGTACACTGGAGATGGTAAGAGAGGTACTGGAGCAGCGATAGTTCAACACAGCCAGAGACTGAGAGCAGACTGGAGTAGCGGAGGTAACCCGTGGTAACAGCTGATGAGTCACAGATGTAGTAGCGGCTTTGAGTGGTAGCGATGAGAGAACTGAAGCTGTCATGATGTAGTACACTGGAGATGGTAATAGAGGTACTGGAGCAGCGATAGTTCAACACGGCCAGAGACTGAGAGCAGACTGGAATAGCGGAGGTAACTTGTGATAGCAGCTGAGGAGTCACAGGTGTTATAGCGGCTCTGAGTGGTAGCGATGAGAGAACCAGAGCTGTCACGATGAAGTACACTGGAGATGGTAATAGAGGTACTGGAGCAGCGATAGTTCAACACGGCCAGAGACTGAGAGCAGACTGGAATAGCGGAGGTAACTTGTGATAGCAGCTGAGGAGTCACAGGTGTTATAGTGGCTCTGAGTGGTAGCGATGAGAGAACCAGAGCTGTCACGATGAAGTACACTGGAGATGGTAAGAGAGGTACTGGAGCAGCAATGGTTCAGCACAGGCCACGAACTGAGAGCAGACTGGAACACAGGCAATCCACAAGGAGAACAGGAACCAGAACCACAGGCTTCAGGAAGTGATCTTGAAGAACAGGCATCAGAGAGGTGAATCCAGGTTGTTTAAATAGTGCTCCAGAAGTGCTTAGCCAATAGAAAAGAGGGAGGAGATCCTGAAGTGCAATAGGCTTGCACCTGCACAGATCTGAATATAGCTGAATGAATGAACTGAAGAATGTCTGATGCTGGGACATGGCAGTTTCCAGATGAATGGAATAGAGGTAACGAGACATGTACTATCTGCAGGACCGGAGCGTTACACTATTTCATACTCAATAGAGCATTAAGTCGTAATATGCACCACAATCATATGTGGAACCAATGAATGGATAAATAGTTATATATATACACTTGTATACAAATAATATGTGTATAGTAACATTGACACTTTATTACCCAATAAACCAGATATCATGTAAATGTCACACTTTTTAACTCATAAGTATCAATCAAAATTACTTTACATACTAGGTAATAATTCATTACAATGATCACAATAATAATAATAATAAAAAAATAATATTAATCAAATTATATAAAAAACAATAAATATCTTTTGAACCAAATAAATCATAAGACACATAAACACCAATCAATTCAGAAAAAAAACATAATCTATTATTGTTTCAACATCCAATTATAAATATATATATATGGAAGGAAAAATCACAACCGATAACGGGTAATCTTACAAGAAATTAGAACTAAAAAACAAGAAGTCAACCCTACTTGTCAATTAAAACAGTGGTGGTCCAAAGCTTCATTAAGACCTGTAGGACATAAGGTGGCCAATTTAAAGATCCATGCAGATTGTCACGGGCACTAGGAGTCTTTACCCAGGGATCACCAGGTGATAGACTTACCAGAGTAGTATAGATGGTAATATGGTACTCTGGTAGCGGGGTGATCACGGAACAGGAGACAGCAGATGGTAGAGAATGCTCGAGGAAAGTCTATGACTAGCAGCACTGGTAATATACAGATAGTAGTACACGAGGAACTGAATGGACAAAGGAAACGTGAGGGTAGTCAGTGGTCTGCGGTAGCAAGTTGTACCACTGCTATAGTGAGGAGGAATGTTCAGCAGCAACGAGGAGGTGATGAGAGTCAGTGGTCTGCGTTTAGCAAGTTGTACTACTGTCTATGTGAAGGAATGGAATCCAGGTGGAGGTATCCGGGAAGTCAGTGGTCTGCGTTAGCAAGTTGTACCACTGCTATATGAAAGGATACTAGAAACAGATGACTCGGGAAACAGGGATCAGTGGTCTGCCTCTAGCAAGTTGTACCACTGAATATATATGTGAGGAGGAGCACGGGGAGAGAACTGCAATACAGAGTATACACGGGCACACTGAACTTGATCCCACGATGATATGCACAATATAGTAATGACTGACAGCACTGCACAATAATACAAAGTCACAGGAACTATCCGGCAAAAGGTAACACAGTCAAATGATGGCAATAGTCTCAGCGGATAGTAAACTCCAGGGGAGAACAACTCAGTCCAGCAAGATATGCAATACACCAGCACAGTCAATGAGAAGTATGCATACCGTGGTTCAGGAGCAGGCTGTCAGACAGGAGTGCAGAGATACCTGAACAGCTGGAGGCCAGCAGGATGCGAAGTCCCAGGAGGGTAGAAGCGGTAGTCAAGTAGGTGCAGCGCACAGGTAGGTAGACCAGCGGAGAAGGGAACAAATACTCAGGAAGCAGTAGTATATAGGACTGGACACCTGGAGAACACTGAAGTGTAGAGATGGTCTAGACGAGATGAAAGCAGCGAGGCGTTGATCCGATGCAGACAGGCGAGTTGACACAGGCAGGAACACTGTAGAAGCACGGAGAGTGGATCAGCTGGCTGCAGACACGAATAGAACTGAAGAGTAGCGGAAAGCAGGACACTGCAGGAACATGCAGGCAGCGGATAGGAATCAGCAGGTGCAGTCTCGATGAAACACGGGAGAGTTGAGATGAGCAGGAACTGTTTAGCACTGAGACAGCGGATAGGAATCAGCTGGTGCAGTCTCGATGGAACACAGGAGAGTTGAAGTGAGCTGATAGCTGTAGTGCACGGAGGCAGCAGATAGGAATCAGCTAATACAGTCACGATGAAACACAGGAGAGTTGAAGTGAGTTGATAACTGTAGTGCACGGAGGCAGCGGATAGGAATCAGCTAATACAGTCACGATGAGACACAGGAGTGTTGAAGTGGTCTGGAAACCACAGGGAGTAGAAGTGGTCTGGAAACCACAGGAATCAGCAGAGCTGAATACACGAGGAAACACAGGAACACCTTCAGAGGCTCATGGGGAATGAGACTCCAAGATCAGGCAACGAGGTATGGAACTCAGGTGCTTTAAATAGGGAGTGTTGCCTGATCAGCCAATTAACTAAAAGGAACATGAACTGAAGGTTTGAAAGGGCTGCACATGCGCAGACCCTCAGGATGGTGGACGACCACGGTTCCTAAATACACGGGAAGAAGCACTCACAGTCTGGTGAGTGACACAGATTCACATAGACAAAGCTTCATAAAACGGCCACCTGTTCTTTCTGTATTGAGGACATGTTCAACCCCTACTACTGTTAAGCTACTAGGATTTCCTTTATGAAAATTGGCAAAATGTCTAGAGACACTGTAGGCTCGAAACTTTATTAAGGATATTTCTTTTATGTTCTCTGAACCGCGCTTTCAGTGTCCTACTAGTTCTACCAACATATTGAAGCTTGCAACGACATTCTAATACATAAACAATATAGGAACTGTCACAATTAATGAACCCTTTTATAGGAAAAACAGCACCAGAATAGTTAGACTTAATATTCGCAGATTTGTTAATAATATGTTTACAGGTTAGACAGACTTTCTTGCTACACTTAAAGCAGCCCTCTGGTTGTTTTCGTAGCCAGCCTTCCCTGGGATTTCCTTTCAAGGTTTTCAAAGTACTCGGTGCTAGGATCCTTTTAAGATCCAGGTTCTTTTTAAATATGATAACCGGCTTTTCTTCAATATAGTTACATAAGATATTATCCAGCTTCAGTAAACTAAAGTTAGTTTTAATAATCTTAGTAATCTGTTTAGATTTGGAATTAAATTTAGATACAAAGGCAGGGGTCCTAATGTTTTCAAACTGTTTTCCATTCAATTTTTATTTTTTTTGTGGATTGGAGAAGAGATTCTGTACTTAAAGAGCAGTGCATATTCCTTAGTGGTATCTAATAGAGCTCCCGGGTAACCTCTAGATCTAAAGGATTCCAACATCACATCCAATTGACTCCTAAATTCTAGATCATCTGAACAATTCCTTCGTAGACGACCTACTTGACTCTTGGGGATATTTTTTATCCAGGGTCTATAGTGCCCGCTCTTAAAATGCAAGAAACTGCAGATAGTTAGATGTAACAATTTTCCCCTCTTTTATTGATAAAGTAATATCCAAGAAATTAATCTCATATCTATTGAACAGATGAGTAAATGTAAAATTGAAAGTGTATAAATTAAAAAAATTAACAAAATCTAAAGCCAATTCTTGGCCACCCTTCCAGATGATAAAAATGTCATCTATGTAGCGACCGTAGAGGACCAGGTTCGCAGCATATGGACCATCCCATATGAATTGTTGCTGAAAAATGCCCATATATAAATTTGCAAAGCTCGGCGCAAACCTGGTCCCCATTGCAGTCCCAGTAGTCTGTAAAAAAAAACATTTCTCAAGCAAAAAATAATTATGTGATAAGATAAATACAATTGCCTCCAAAATAAACATCTTTTTCCCGTCTGAAATCTCACTATCTCCCTCTAAATATATCTTAATGGCCTCAATACCATTTTCGTGAGGAATGTTAGTGTAGAGGGCTTGTACAGCCAAAGATAAAAAACTGTATTCATCATTCCATTCTACTGACTCCATTAGTCTTAACATATGTACAGTATCCTTAAAATGGGATTTCTGACAAGAGACATGTCCCTGTAAAAAATGGTCTACATACATAGACAAGTTGGAGGTAAGAGACCCTACTCCCGATATAATTGGTCTCCCTGGTGGGAAGACTGGGGACTTGTGAACTTTAGGTGGATGATAAAAGACTGGGAATACAGGATGTTCACTAAACAGAAGAGTAGAGTTTGAAAGCAGAGAGGTTAAAGTGCTATTAGAGAGCTTGTAGCTAATAAGGTGATGATCCAAGAGGGGGAAAGGGGTGTTAAGGAAGTAAATAAACTGAGAATAGTCTAGAGAGGCTTAGGGATGAAGTTAGAGAGAGTAGTTTGGAAGCACAAGTAGAATGTAGATTATCAACGGGGATGTTGAATTCACCAATGATGATGGTGGGGTTGTCAGAAGATAAGAAATGACGGATCCGGGCAAAGAAATGTTTAAGAAATAGTTGTGGTCCATGGGGGCGATAGATCCCAGCAACACTCATAGAGAATGGGTTGAAAGTACAAACAGCATGTACTTCAAAGATGTGAACATGAGGGATAGGACATTTGGTAGAACTGTGAATGTGCAATGTGGGGAAAAAAGTAGTCCAACCTCTCCTCTTTGCCTGCCTCCTGTTCTGGAGGTGTGGGTGAAATGGAGGCCAACGTGCGAAAGGACTACAGGTGAGGCAGTGTCTGATTGTGCAAGCCAGGTTTCTGTTATTGCCAGAAGGTTGTTTGATAAGATGAGATCTTGTATGGAGTTACATTTGTTACAAACAGAGGGCCTGAGTCATTAAGGAGAGCAAAGAAAAAAAAAGGAGTAACTTTGCGCCTTGGCAAAACCATGTTGCCTCAATGTTAGATGCAATAAGTCATTCATCTTCACTACTGTGCAACACATATTGGGCCTGATTGCAGCCAGTATTTTACTTACATGCAAAATAATAAACTCATTTGCACCCCTTGCATTGCAACATGGTTTTGTCCAGAAAACGTACTCAATGTTTTGCTTAACTTTCCTTAAATAATCAGGCCTATTGTTCTTAAGATAATATTTCTGTATTCTCCTAAACAAAAGATCCTACTAGCCATAATGAAACGGATAAATATTGGTAAGTGTCAGTTTTAAACGTGTGCATACAGTGAATATAAAAAGTCTCACTGAAATTGTAGGCATTTGTGCTGTAAAGTCTGGAATCATGTCAGAACTTTTTCCACCTTTAATGTGATCTTACAACTAACAACACTCAAGTGAAAAAACAAATATACAATTTTTAGTTTGCATAAGTGTGCACACCTCTAAACTAATATTTTGTGGAAGCAACTTTTGCTTTTTTCATAGCAGTGAATCCTTATGAATAAGTCTCTATCAACATCACAAACATGGACTTTGCAATTCTCTTCTCTGCAAAAACATTCAAGGTTATTCAAAATGCAAATTGATCTCCTGTACACAGTCCTTTTTCCAACATTCCACACGTTTTCAATGGGATTGAGGAATGAGCTCTGACCGGGCTATTCCAAGACTTTGATCTTCCTTGTCTGAAGCCATTCCTTGGATGTGTGCTTTGGATTGAGTTGAAGTTTTGTGTCAAAATATCTTGATATTTGAAACTATTTATTATTACCTACATCCTGACTAGTGCAAAAAAATTTAGATGGGCTTGGCATTTTGTGAGAGTTTCTCTAATGCCACCCTACCCCATACTTCAAACATGTTCATAATACAGGAGATTATTGTCACATGCAAGGAGGGAACAGTTCCTGTAAGAAATTCCTGAAGCTTTTTTAATTTTGCCATAGGCCTTTTGGTAGCCTCATTGATGAATTTTCTCCTTTTTCTTTTATCAACTTTGGAGGGACGTCCTGATATTGACCCAGTTGTGCCACATTTCTCCACTTAGTCTTAGCAGTGTTCCATGGTACATTCAATACCTTTGAAATTGCTATGGGAAAATTGTAAGTTTCAACAATGAGATCGCATAGATGTTTTGAAAGCTACTTGAGGACCATGGCTGTCCCAGTAGGATGCAACTAAGAAAACTACAAGAAAATCCTACAGAATCATCTGATCTCTATTTGGTGTCACAAACAGCACTCTTCTCAGCCTGCATGACACATGTGCCACAAAATGTTATTCACAGCAAATCCACCTGGATGATTACAATCCAATTTTTATATGACATGCTCAATATTAACGCTAAAATTCTGCCACCACCAATGTTTGGTTCAAGAATTTACAGGAAGCTTTTAGTTATTTCCTGACCTAACACAGAGAAATAACGTTGTTAAATGGCAGAATAGCCACAATGCTGAAGGTATAAAAAAAATAAGATTACACAATAATATATTGTAATATTAGGCAAAACAATTTCATAAAATAAAAGGGAGAAAACACAGAAATAGATAAACTTACTCAATTTCTTATTAATGTTGTGGGAGAACGCAGAAGTACAGATCATAATCCCAATTAGATTGGTCTCCAGGTTTAAATGAACAAATATGTTTAGCCCTCAAGGTTATTTTAAAGGATCAACAGGGTGTGAAATACAGTGGGTCTGATTCATTAAGCAGCATAAATGGTGATACGGGGCATATTGTGCACACAATCACTCTGCACATGCCCAGAACCAGACCATATAACAGAGAACACAGCAACATCCAATTCTTCTTAGAGCGCAAAGGACCTTTACTACAGCCTACAATTTCAAGGGCAGACCAGGGAGGGATATAGGCTTATACACATGGTCAATGTACAGTAAGGGTGTGAAAGCTCAAATGCACTCAGCAGCATCCAATTCAAGCTTTTGGCATCTCAAAGGTACATGACTTTCTGTTGTAACACTTGCACCAGCTACAGGTCTGATGTAAGTGCCGATTACTAGTGATAACGGCTGTGTATGCAAGTGAGGACATGTGTTTGCAATCAGGAGAAACTGCAAAAAAAAAATTATGTCTAGTATATATTAATAGCATCCTGATAAATGTATTTTATGTAAACAAAAAATTATAAAAAAAACAACCTTTGTTAACTTTTTAATGCTTTGTCATACTATGAACAGGTGACATTAGCTAAATTTTTTTGTATTCTGAGCACTCTTTTGTGACTTGATTTTCTACATATTTGTTGAAGGTATCCTGCACTGTATTGTCTGATAGAGTAGAGTGGACCTAGAATTGCATTCATCAACAGACATATCTTCAGATCCGCTCCCTGTTGAATATGGACATGCTTTTTTTTTTTAAAAAAAAACCACATTATGTTAATTTTGCATTTGTTAATGAATCAGGCCCAATATATTCAAGAATAGCTAGATATTCTTATACCACCCATAAGTTTTCTCTTGAATATCACAGAGCAATAATAAGACATGCAAGCAACAGAAGCACAGAGCCTATTATTATGTTTGACAAGTTAGATGTGCCTTGGTGCACCTGCACTCAGATTATTCGCGTGTGCTCCTCTCATGACGAAGTGAACATCTATAGCTTCATATTTTATTTTATTATCTCGTGATTAGGCCTGAGCCACAATATTACTGTTAAGCACAATCACTTTCATTGCCGGTGTATTCTGATTACTTTTGAACAGGATTTTGAATGTGATTGGTTAATTCTGAACACAGGCACATCCCCATTATGGCAGGGTATGCACACCTTTTACTTTCACTTCTTTTTCCTAAAAATTGCCTGCTTTTCACTTTAATTCTGTTGGCTGCAAGGTCACATTAAAGGCATAATTGGCAACATTGGCAACATGTGTCCCGGGAGGCCCGGGAGACAGGTGGGTGTGTGGGGGTGGGGCTCGAAGTATTGCGTTGTTAGCCCCGCCCACTGTCATCACTTTTTTCGGCGAATAAAAATAGGGGGCAGGGCCAGAATGACGCGTACACGGCGCAACTAAGCCCCGGCCCTCCATTTAATTTTCAGAGTCGGCCGGGAATCGGGAGAATTGCCTGCTCTCCCCAGAGTCCAACTTTCGGGAGTTTCCCGGACATTCCGGGAGAGTTGGCAAGTATGATAAAAGGTGGAAAAAGGTCTGATATGACTTATCTTGATTTCAGGCTTTACATCACAAACAAATGCAATTTTAATTTATATCTACTAAATATAGGTGGGCTTATAATGGTGAATGTGTATTCTCTGTTTAGCAGTATACCAAAATGTACCCAAATATGATGTCATTATTTACAGACATGCTTTAATGCTGGAGACATTCTTTACAAATAACAATGGTGAGACATGTGCAGAACAGATTCTAGCACTTTACCAATAAGGAAAAGTCCGTCAGCTGGAAAAATATGCATTTCATATTAAATATCCCACTGTATTTTATGTGAAAATAATATGTCAATTTTAATGTGCTACCTCTAACTCTACATTCTGGAAGCAAAATAATTCTTAATGAGTTATGTGTTTGTATTATAAGCTCCGAAGTTAAAAATAATAAAAATCAAAAGGATACAGGAATAAAAATGTTTTATTAAACTCTCCTACTGTGACTTACACATTTTAGTGAAGCCAGGTCTCTTTCTGAATAACTAACGAAATGAGATGCCATTGGGTCTAGACTTGGGAGGGGAATGTTTCATACAAAGCATTTAACTGCTGGACAGACACACAGCCAGCACCAACTCATGGAATAACCATTTCCTGTACTCGCACCAAAACATATTTTAATTCGCTGTTTTTGAATTTTTATTATTACATTGCAAGTAACTGGTTTTCAAAGTGCTTTGGAAATGTCAACTTAGGATCACAGCCATGCCTTGGATATTTTTAGCCATCTGTTAAAATGAAGCCGGCTTGTAAATATTTTGTATAGAGAATGTTACTGTTTTAATATAAAATAATAAAAAACAAAAACCAGAGTTACATTTTTTGTTGGGCTGAGATTGATCAAAATGCATCTTAAAGGATTGCTAATGAAAGAGCTGCAAACACAATTTAAATACAGTATGCTGTAGTTATAAGGCCTATTTAATAAAAGGGGGCAATAAGAACATATAGCAGCCAAACAGAACTTTGGTTTGACTGATGATATTGGGTTGGTGGCTGTAAAGGTACATCATAGCTCTATGTCATAAACAGGCCCATGTGACTTTATTGCTATGATTCCACCATTACCTTAGGAGCGCAACTGGATTTTTTAAAAAATAGGCTTACTGTGCTCACAGGCTTCATCATCATCATATATTTATATAGCGCCAATAATACCGTAGCGCTGTACAGAGAACTCATTCACATCAGTCCCTGCCCCATTGGTGCTTACAATCTAAATCTCCTAATATATACACACACACAGACCGAGAGAGACTAAGGGCAATTTAATAGCAGCCAATTAACCTACTAGTATGTTTTTGGAGTGTGGGAGGAAACCGGAGCACCCGGAGGAAACCCAGACAAACACGGGGAGAACATACAAACTCCACACAGATAAGGCCATGGTCTGAAATCAAACTCATGACCCCAGCGCTGTGAGGCAGAAGTCATCATCATCATCATTTATATAACACCACTAATTCCCTTCTCGTACTGCTCGACCTCTCTGCTGCTTTTGACACCATCGATTATTCTCATCTTCTCACCACCCTTCACTCCCTAGGTCTTCGCGAAACAACTTAACTGGCTTAAATTAATTGCAAGAAAAATAAAGTAGCTTGATTTATAAATGCAAAAAACTAGGAGCTCAGCACTAGAGCCAATATTGTCAGTTTTCATTCCAGAGGCGACAGAGCATTTGTAACAACACACAATGGAAGGTAGCAGGAATGGGAAACATTGCCTATAATTGTGCTAATATTGCACAGTTGTGGCATGCTTTTTAGAGAAAAAACACTGTTAAATTGAATATAAACAATGTAAATAAAAATACAAATATAAAATTGTGACACTTAAAATAGAAACAAATTATGTTTACTGTCATGAGTTATACAATATATAAATCAGATCAAATGTATTTAGGAGAAAAAAATAATGAATTGAGAGTGTGGCCCAAATGTGATTGTAAGCATTACCTTGAGGTAACATTTTTACTTTTGCTGAATGTGTGCTATTCAGTCATAGTATCATTTCCAAATTTGTCTAGCCCCGATGCTTCCTTAGGATCTGTACAGAATAAGTGTAATGTTCAGGACATGTACAGGGCATAATAACATTATGATATTAAAGCAACACAGGATATATACATAGCATGGAGAAACGACAGGAATCAAGATCCTGCACAAGATGACTTACAAACTAAGGTGGAAAGAAAATTTAAATTAAATTTGTTTGAAATTTGTGATGCAGTTGTTGTTACACGTAAGTGTGGGAAGGTAGATCTGGAATAGCAAAAGTAAGATGCCAATTCTTTTATATTATATGTCTCTAATTTATACATCTTTCACTTTTGAAACACCTAGGATTCAGTAAGGAAAATAAAGCAAAACAAATGAGTAACTTTGGACCTTGGCAAAACCATGTTGTATTGGAGGGGAGGGGGGGTAAATTTAAAATGTGGGGACAGATTTATATTTGAGGTAGGGCATGTCCTAGATCAACTTTTAATGTCAGTGTAAAAATAAAGTTATCAAGTATCGGTGTGCTACATAAAAAACAGCCAGTGTTTCAGCGGCTTCCACTCTGTAGGTCGCGGCCCTCTAGGGAAGTTCCCAGTGAGACAGAACAGAGAGGTGACTTTAAGAGGCAGCTAGACACTGAGGAGTAAACCCAGTGAAGAGCAGATACATGAGTCCTTAGTAGAACACCAGAGAGGAGGAGATGATATTCCAGAACGGGGTAATCCACGATGAGGTGGCTAAGCAGAGATCAGAGATATGCAGTATATATAGTAGACGATGAACCACAGTTATTACCACTTGGAGGGTGGACGGATCAGCGAGCTCAACGGTACATGTAGAGCAGATAGCAGACGATGATGGCAGAGCTCAATGGAGTACAGGGTATGCAGCAGACGATGAACCACGGCTATTACCACTGGGGAGTGGAACGGATCAGCGGAGGTCAGCGGTGCCTGCAGAATAGATGGCAGGGGTTGATTACAGCAAATACCACTAATGAGTGGAACAGATGAGCAGAGATCAGCGGTATCCAGGTTATGCAGCAGATGGTGAGCCACAGCTATTACCACTGGGGAGTGCAACGGATCAGCAGAGGTCAGCGGTGCCTGCAGAATAGATACAATGGAGAGAAGGGAGCTGTTACAGGCCAGGTGAAGACTCGAAGAACCAGCAGTGAAAAGGGGAGGGGTTGATTACAGCAAATACCACTAACGAGTGGAACAGATGAGCAGAGATCAGCGGTATCCAGGTTATGCAGCAGATGGTGAGCCACAGCTATTACCACTGGGGAGTGGAACGGATCAGCAGAGGTCAGCGGTGCCTGCAGAATAGATACAACGGAGAGAAGGGAGCTGTTACAGGCCAGGTGAAGACTCGAAGAACCAGCAGTGAAAAGGGTAGGGGAGGAGAATTATAAAGGAGTACTGACCAATGGCTAGACAGGTCATAACACAGGTGAAGCATAGTACAGTTGCAGACTGCTGCTGACAGCCTGCACAATGAGGAGAATTAAGGTGAGGGTAGGTGTGCTGAGACTCAGGTGGAGATACCCGGAGAGCGGTGTATGACACATAGGGAATTTCACTCTAGCTCCAAAGGAGAAGAATTAAGATAAAGATTTACCTGTATTTGTTTAGCCCTAAGACACTTGGCAAACATTTTTTTACTCATTCACTATCATTTTTGTTTTATGTAGGGGTGTTTACAGACTAGCATGGGTGTGTCTTTCATTCATGTTAGACCTGTGTCATGTTTGCCATCAACTCTTTTATGATGTCTTCATACTCCGTCGAACTCACTACTTTGAGTGTTCGACACAACACTAAAAAGGATCACCAGGCAGAATTGGCGTTTCAATATCAAAAAAGAAGTATTTTTTGACTATAACATAAGGGGGACAAACTCATGTATTCATGCAGCTGTTATGAAACAATTTTAAATAACACTTCAAATGTAACCCATGTGAAAAAGCATACAATTAAAAATACAGCATATGCAATCTTATGTATATTATATCACACAGGGCTCAAAAACAATTGTAAGAAATTCACCCATGTATTATAAAAACCACCTCAGGGAGCCTTGCATCCACAAAATGCAATGCAACAGGTTTATAATCATCCAGTGTCCTGACGCCATCTTGAGTGTGGATTTTATGTTTCTTTCACGTGTTTCAGAGAAGTTGAAAGGGCCGTTTAAATAGCCCAATAGTTTTCCCACATAAAACTGAGCACAAGGGCAGTTAAGCATATAAATACAATGATCTGTGTTAGAAATGTATTCTGACTGGATAAATTCTTTCAGTATTATGATAAAATAAAGTAGAGTGCTACATCTCTGGAAATTACACATTACAGATATAGCATATCAAAATATCTTTTCATACATAGACCCAAAAATGGACAAAAAAGCAAACCTGTGTACTTATGCTTTACTTTTAACCCTGGTGCTTTTTACTCAAAATGGTACAGTGCAGTTTCTAGAGATGCTCAGGCTCGGTTCTTTGAGAACCTAACACACCTGAACTTAGGGTACTTTCGCGCGCCCTCGGAGTCGAAAACGAGGCAAAACGTCATATTTTAGGATTTTTTCTAAAAAATCCACAACCAAAACCAAAATCAAAACACACGAGGGCGATGTTGCAAAAACCAAAACCAAAGCACGAAGCTAATCCAGATTCAAAACCAAAACCAGTTCACGGTGGTCAGTGAGCATCTCTAGCAGTTTCCCAAACTTTCTTCCAGTAATTCAATGATAAAAATATCAATTCAACTTTCTATTTTTACTTTTATTGCAATTGGCTATCACAGGAAATACATCAACCAATGTCACAGGAGCATGTAGGGACACTCTCCAATAAAGGCAAGAAAACAATCCCCTACATTGACATCTACAGTTTACCGAAAACTGTTCCAGCAGTGCTGCTGATCCCTATGCCTTTTTAGATATCAGAACAAAACATACATGTGGTGGTGAGAACTATTAAGTAGTGGAGCCTGGCAGCCAGCTCTTGTCACTGCCTAGTGCCCACACCGGATATATAGCCAATTAAGGGTAATAAAAGAAGACTGGAGGCTGAAACCAATTGTATCTTCTAACAGTTATACGCTATTCAAAACAGAAAAATGGAAGTAATACACATATATTAAGAGACCTGCCAACTTTGAAAATCATTTCAATGTGATAAAGTATAATCACTGTGCCATAATAACAGGGCCTCAATCAGTAACATCAATAAGAACAGAGAACTCATTCACATCAGTCCCTGCCCCAATGGAGCTTACAGTCTAAATTCCCTAACATACATACAGACAGAGAGAGAGACTAGGGTCAATTTTTGATAGCAGCCAATTAACCTACTAGTATGTTTTTGGAGTATGGGAGGAAACTGGAGCACCCGGAGGAAAAACCCACGCAAACGCAGGGAGAACATACAAACTCCACAAAGATAAGGCCATGGTCGGGAATTGAACTCATGACCCCAGTGCTGTGAGGCAGAAGTGCTAACCACTTCAGCACCGTGCTGCCCAGGATGCAAAATGTATGTAATTATTGAAAAAAAATTGCAAATGTTCCTTCTACAAAATTGTATATTAAAGGTTTCTATCTTGTCGGCAATCCTAATAATGATTCATTAGATTTATTTACTATAATGTTCAAATGTATATGACAATTTGTATATATATATATATATATATATATATATATATATATATATATATATATATAGTGCCAGGTGTTGCCCATGTTTAAATCTTCAAGTTATTAAGTTAACAATGAGTTGGATGTAACTGTCAACATTTTAAAAATAATTATGAGGTTAGATGCTCTTCCATCACACACATTAGGTGGCTGCCCATTGTCGTTTTTGTTTTTATATTAATTGTTATCCACATCCATCCAGTGGAAGGGCCAGAACAGGCTTCCTGGGTCAAAGTTCTGGCCAGCATACATCAAAATGGGAGGTCCGACCGGGGCCCTGATGCCTTAAAACCTGTCCAGGATCCAACTGGACCACGTCTAATTGGTTTCATCCCAATCACTGCAGGGCAGTCGAATGCATAACCATCCCCGGGTTAAAAGCTCTGCCCAGTGTGCACAAACAGGAGGTCCAATCGGGCCCCAAAACCTCCAAAAATTTAACCAGGATCCATCTGGACCACCCACGTTGGTTTCATGCCAATCGGTGCAGGGGTGTAGGAATGTATAACCGGACAGACAAACAAACCAAATCCATAAAGTAGAAAGCCCAGAACAGGCTCCCCGGGTCAAAGTTCTTGCCCGCATACACCAATGGGAGGTCCGACCAGGACCTTAACCCCTAATATATGTTCTGGGATCCAATAATACCAGTCTGTAAAGTTTTTGTCCAAATCCATCGAGTAGAAGGCTCAGAACATGCTCCCTGGTCAAAGTTTTGGACAGCGTACACCAACGGAAGATCTGACTGAGACCTAAACCCCCTAGTTTATCTTCTGGATTCCAATGTTAAAAGTCTTTTGAAATTTTCGTCCAAATCCATTCAGTGGAAAGCTCAGAACAGGCTCCGCAGGTCAAATTTCTGGCCAGTGTACACCAACAGGAGGTTCGACCGAGTCCCTAAACCCCTTAAAATCTGCCTACAAACAAATAAGCAAACAAACTTCTTATATATATATATATATATATATATATATATATATATATATACACAAGTTAACCCGTGCATGATACTCATGCATTCTAGTCAAATCAAGCTACTTAAGGTGTTCAAAAGGTTCTTGTCATGCATTTGGGCCATAGCCCAGGCCTCAACCACCAACCACTCCCCACTGTCACCCCCGGCAACCACCAACCACTCTCAACTGTCACTTCTCCTTCAAGAAATACACACTTTTAACAATTAACAAATTAAATTAACAAATTAAAAACATCTTAGTATACCAAATTTCAGCCCTTTCTGAATTTTTTTTTCCACACACACTAAGAATTTAGTAGGTCAGTGTATAACTCCGCCCAGCAGGTGGCGCTGCAGCTTGGTTTTATTTTTTCCACACACACACACAGACAGACAGACTAACACATGCCACTAGACATTTATATATTAGATATATTGATATATACATACACACTTTTACAAGCCTGGCATACAAAAAGACTTAAATGCTTATATATATATATATGGCAGCACAGTGTCTTAGTGGTTAGCACAGGGAACTGGGTCTAGAAAACAACATTTATACTTGGTTGGAGAATAGGGAACAGAGAGTTGTGATAAATAGAATGTTTTCTAATTGGCCGAAAGTTTTAAGTGGTGTACCTCAAGGCTCCGTGCTGGGGCCACTCCTTTTTAATATATTAATTAATGACTTTGGTGATGGTTTAGAGAGTAAAGTTTCCATTTTTGCGGATGACACTAAACTCTGTAAGGTAATAAAATCAGAGCAAGATGTAGTTTTCTACAGAGAGATTTAAATAAACTGGAGAATTGGGCAACCAAATGGAATATGAGGCTCAACATAGATAAATTATTATTATTATTATTATTATTATTATTATGAATTTTTATTTATAGGGCGCCACAAAGTGTCCGTAGCGCCGTACAGGGACAAACAAGTACAATACAAGGTGGGACAGCACGGTACAGTAAACAATAAGCACAGTAACTCAGTAAGCTCAAAGCACAGCTAGAGAGAGGGGGAGGGAAGACCAGCAAGCGCTGGAGCCCAAGAGGAAGGGCACGGATGACGGGGAGACCCCCAGAGGGGTGGGGGGAAAGGTAGCTGGAGAGCAGAGTTAGAAGTGAAGGAAACAGGAGGAGAGATGGCCCTGCTCAAGGGAGCGTACAAGCTAAGGAATACATCTAATAAATGTAAGGTTATGCATTTAGGGATTAAAAACAAGCATGCAATCTATAAATTTAATGGGATTAATTTAGGGGAATCTAGAATGGAAAAGGATTTGGGAGTGCTCGTAGACAGTAGACTTAGCAATAGTGTTCAATGTCAAGCAGCAGCTGCAAGGGCAAAAAAAAGAATTGGCATACATAAAAAGAGGCATAGATGCAAGGGAAGATAGTGTAATTTTGTCACTGTATAAATCGTTGGTAAGACCTCATCCTGAATATGGAGTACAGTTCTGGGCACCTTTACTGATAATGTGGCCATTAGTTTTGGCATGTGTTACAAAAAGATGAAACTTTTTATCAGTTACTCCCGAAACAACAAATTTTCATATATATAGAAGAGCTCCTAATATTAGAGATAAATTGGTAAGGGGTACCTGTGAAAATAAAAAAAACTAATGGCCACATTATCAGTAAAGGCTTCTATGGCAACCAATGAAAACTTTATGTCCATATGATGTCTTCCACTATGTCACCGTTTGATACTACAAAACTTTATGTATGATATAGTAAAACCAGAAATGATGTCATTGGATCCGGAACCCGGAAGTGACGTCGCGCTATTCATGCGTTCCACTGAGAACTCTATATGTCTGTAGTGTGATTTCCATTGTCCTATTGATTGATATCTACCTCTTTAAGGAATGATTATTGTATTGTGTTTATGTTTTTTTTATTTTTTATATAATATCGCTAAACCGGAAGTGACATCGCGCTATTCATGCGTTCCACTGAGAACTCTATATGTCTGTATTATGATTACTATTGTCCTATTGATTGATATCTACCTCTTTAAGGAATGATTACTGTATTGAGTTTGTTTTCTATTGCAAAAATATTTTTTATATAATATCGCTAAACCGGAAGTGATGTCACTATGTCTGGAAGTTATGTTTTTATTTGCTCGTGAAACATACATGATATATGGAAATAGTTGATCCATGGATGAAGACTTCATAGAGAGAAAGGAAAAAGCAAAAAATTTGATGTGCCTGCATTTCTTCTACTTCTTGTGAGTACCCCACCAAAAGGGGTGTCCGCATTTAAAAGATTTCCTTTCTTCCTTTTTTCATTATTAAGAACTGTCGGGGTACCGAGGCTTGGCTTGGTGCCCCTACTATCAATCTGATAACCTGATTACCTATGTGGTATTTTGCCGTCGACAGCAAAGTGGAGAAATGAAACACAAACGAGGTGTTGCAGTTTCAAAATCAGCTCTGAGGGTCTATGCAAGCTGATCCTTTATTTATACATAGAGTACAGCATTAACTGGTTAACGACAATGACATATAAGGAAATCTCTTTAGCTCAGAAAATATACATATAAGGCCACATCCTCTGTTCAGCATTACATGCTTTTCCTGCCAACTGTTTCCTTCAGTCAGGGATCCTGCTACTGTCTGTTCCATAGGAAGCATTTGTTTTTCTTCAAGGCGTTGTCTTGCATCTGTAGTTTACTTTTTTTTTTAAAGGCATTTCACATATATTTGTACATCTTAATAACTATCAATTATTTTATACCCTCACAATCCCCTCTTTTTATTACATTAAACAAATATATATGTGTTTCCTGACCCTTCCTATCATGTCATGATACAGGGCTACCTGGTTCTCAAGCTACATTTATCCAGATTTTGACCTAAAGTCTCCATGTGGATAGAGAATTAATCATTCACAAGAGAAAGTATCCTCGCATCATTTATTCTTTCCCTAGCAGTATTTCACTTCAGTATACACATGTCATTTTTGCTTGATAGGGGTTATTCCGTTTACATGGGGTACATACTTTTTGAGTTTGATTAAAATATGTTGGTACCGGAGTCGTGGCCTGATTAACCATTTTCCTAAACTTACAGGACAAATAACAATTCCACACAATCAACAGGATCAAAACCATTATTATTACCAGTATTGGATGGAGCATTACCTTAAAAATACCTGTTGCAGTGGGGGAATTACCTATGAACACATCCCACCAATGGTGTTGCAGATTATCTTTTAATTGACGAGCTACCTATTTTAATTCCCGTGCTTCTATTACTGTCTGCATTTGTGCATGATTAGCTGAATAGTTTACCTGTGCCAAATGTTCTGCCAGGCGCTGGGTGTTGTTTATAGCATTGATTATCCCCTGAAGATTAATAGTAAAGTTATAGGAGGGTAGTTTAATTGGGATAAATTGCTGATATATATTGTCTCCCCTATCCTTATAGAATATATAAGTCTCATTCCTCCATATTAGATGAGTAACATTTTGGATACATCCTGAAAATGGGTTAGTCAAGTTATACATTTCTATAGTTTGTTTATCATGGGTTACTAAGCACACTATTTGTGGTGCTACTTCTATAAACATATCATTTCTCCTGTCATGGAGCTCCCAATTACAGACACTAGTTGGATGTTCTAGCTTACAAGGTTCATAAACTTGAGTGTTTTGAGAGCACACTATTCCATAGTCTGTATTTGAACACAATCCTAAGTTATGTGTGTTGTTATTATCATCTATATACTCCCCTCTTATCTGCGGGGTCCATAATTGTGTTCCACCAACCTGGGCATAGAGTGGGACAGGCAATATGAGGAATTTACACATTATCTCAGTCCTCAGTATACTGTATGTCTGAAAACTTCCTATGCACCAGTTTTCTGTACACTTCACACCCATTCCATCTGTTTGAATCCATAGCTGCATAGCTACATTAAACATATTTCTATATACCAGTTCATTGTTAGTCATTAATTGAGATTGAGCGTTACTCTTTTGTATTTTCTGATACAGTGTCTTAATTGAGCATTCAGTCCAGTTAAACATCAATGAGATATTTACATCTATTCCTAAGGAATTGAAAAATGTTGCACTAAATATCTGTAAATATTCTTTGTCCCATAATATTAGTTTCTGCAAAGGCGTGAAAACTGTAGGCATCCACTGTGCCTGCATGGTGATTACCTTGTTTATATCTTCTCCTGCTGCACTCATCTTATTACTCAATGTTTCTATGTCTATACTGTTAAGTACCCCCATTCCAGTACCTGTTGCCCCCAATAATGTATCATACCACTCCCTTTTCTTCCTATTTTGGCACATGGGATCAAGAGGGAATGTGATATTGAAAGTGTGCTGGGTTGCATATTTCCTAGTACCTATATTTCTGCAAGTAGAGGGCACCTTGATTAGAGTATCATTAATGACTCTTGGCTTGGGGTCTAATATGTATAGTCTTTTCATGAGTACATACTCATATGTTCCTACCCTAGGTAGCTGTATATAGTTAATCTGCAATCTCTGAAATGGGTACAATGGCTTTGGTGTGTTCTTCTGTGGTGTTTTCACTACCTGACCTGGATTGTATTTTCCGCATATCACACAGGCTGCTGCATATGCCGTAGCAGCTGCATTGAATCCTGGTGCTATCCAAAGTCCTAAGACAATATTGGTCATAGCTTCTTTAGAATTGTGGAGCAGCCCATGTGCTAATTGAGTCATCATAGGGTATAGGCTTCTGGGCAGACAATACTTATTATCTGTTCTCCAGAGCCCTCCCTGACATGTAGCACCTTCCTTTTCCCAGACTTTTTTGTCTATTGAGGAGACTTGTTCCTGGAACTTTTGCAGTATGTCAAGAGTTATAGGCTCTACAGGGTTTTCACCCTGTGTCACATGGCAGACCTGCACCCTGGGCATAAGGGCTGTCTGTTTAGCAGCAGCATCTGCCATGGCATTTCCCATAGCCTCCCTAGTCTTTTCTTTAGTGTGTGCCTGGACTTTCAATATAGCTACCTTCCTGGGTATCTGCAGAGCTCTAAACAGAGCCCTTATCTGTTCTGCATGCTTGATAGGTTTTCCTGCTGACCCCACAAAATCCCTGCTCTTCCACATTGGCCCAAAATCATGGGCCACGCCATATGCGTACCTGGAGTCTGTGTATAGGTTAGCTGTTTGGTTTTCTGCCATTATACATGCCTCAGTGAGTGCATTCAACTCCGCCTCCTGTGCTGAGCAGAAAGGTGGGAGTGGTTGTTGTATCAAAGTCTCTTCCAGGGTGGTCACAGCATACCCTGTGTGTGGTGACCCTTCATAATAATACCTGGAACCATCAACAAATAAGTTCCAATCTGCATTAGGTATAGGGACATCTGTCCCATTTCCTAATTCCTTCATTTCTAGCTTCATTAGTTCAGCACAGTCATGTGATTTAGAAAAGGGACATTTTTTTTGTGTGTATTTTGTCTGGTACTGATACATTTCTCCCTCTCTGATTCATCAAGGGTGGGTAGGTCCCCACCCACCTCTCTCCCCTTTGTTGAACCTGCTTCAACTGGAAACAGTGTAGCAGGTTCAAAACTGTGCATCTTTTAATTGTTACATGTGCATGACTTAATAATGACACCTCATACTTTGTGAGCCTTGCTGTGGACAGATGTTTTGTTCTTGCTTGGTTTAGTATTTCTGTAACTGCATGTGGGACCTGTATAGTTAAGGGGTGGTCTAGTACTATATCTGCCACCTTATCTTTTAGCAAGGCTGCGGCTGCCACCGCCCTTATGCAGGACGGGGCTCCTCTTATGATACTGTCTAGATGTAATGAATAGTAAGCCAGCGGTCTCTGTTTATGTGAGTGTACCTGTGAAAGGACCCCTTGTGCATGTCCCTTAGATTCATTGCAGAACAAGGTAAATGGCTTATCATATTGTGGTAATCCTAACGCTGGTGCCTGCACAATGGCTTGTTTTAATGTTTCAAACGATGTTAGTTGTGATTCAGTTAAATATATCCTGGACCCTTTTACCTCACTAAGAGCATCATAGAGGGGTTGCAATCCATTCCCTGCAGTACCCTACCAAACCTAGGAATGCCCTTAATTCCTTGGTGTTCTGTGGTGGCTTTACCTGCTGGATTGCAGTTATCCTGTCCTGTGTGAGGTGTCTGGTACTTTGTGAGATGCAATGTCCTAAAAATATTACCTTACTCTGCGCTGCTTGTATTTTTGTGGGTGATACCTTGCAATATTGCTGCCCTAAAAGGTTAATTAATGGTGTAGTCCCTTCCTGACACCCCTCATTCGTTTGGCAACATGGTAATAAGTTATCTACATATTAGAAGAGTGTCTTGTTTTTATTCAACAGCCGCTGGAGCCTGTTCAAGTAATTGTGTACAATGTATTAAACACCTCTGTAACCACAAGTCCCCAGAACCTACAGTTTTGTTTTTTGTTTTTTTGTTTTTTTGCTACTCCAGCAGGACCAGCTACTTCATTTATTTGACTCTGTGAAATAGCCTGTGTCACTGAATCTCCTGCTGCTGCATCCAACATATCGTTGTATGCTGGTGGGGAAGGAGGTTCTTTTGGTTTCAATTCACCTGGTCTAGGGGTCTGACATTAAATCACACACAAATGTTCACCTAACATTCTCTCAGCTGAATATCGTTTCAGCAGGCATACAATTATCCATAGAGGCAACACCAAAAAAAAAAAAAATCATTTGCACCTACAATACACCTAAACGACCTAGCTGGAATCCTAACATTGTACCACAAGTCAAATTACTAACAAAAATCCCTTCAAATCAATATCCAGAAATGTGGTAAAATTATACTAATACAAGTTTAAAAATGGAAAAGCAGAAAAGATTATTCTTTCAGTAATCCACAAAACACTCTCTTTCTTGCTAAAAGAGGAAGAAAAAGATAAATATAACTGATGTTACAGCATACAGTTGTGGAACTACAAGTGCCAGCATTCAATTAGCTTCAGCTTCAGTTAGGTTGTTACCACTGCAGAGATATTTCAATTACTCTTAAATTACTGAAGCACATGTGAAAACCTCTTTTCTATCAACCACATATATTGTCAAATAAATCCTTCTCTTTTACACTGAACACTGACCAAACTGTGGAGAGAATCTGCAACTTCATTCCCCCTCTGCTCATATCCCCCCTCCCTTTCTCAACACACTGAAATCTTTTACACAGAATAGGAAGGGGAAGACATTCCATTCTCTGTCTCTCACTCACAGGTAGTAAGACAGAAACATAACAAAAAACTAAAAAAAATATGCACAATGTGTAATTTGTCTTTTCTTTTTCCTAATTCATTTTGTACAACTAATACAAAAAGTATTATATCTGGCGCAAAAGAGAATATATGAAAAATAAGACTGCAGCTAAAAATAGTCCAGTGCAATTCTCAAGTTCCAATAGCCAAAAAGAATGACCCTCTGAATTTAAAAGGCTTTCTCGAATTTCTACCAGCACAAATACTGTTAACTCTAAATCCTTCAGTGGCTAATTTAAATATTATTGTACACCTTTCTTCAACAACAGACATATAAAGCAATATGTCAAAATATAACAAATACAAACAATGAATCTTATCAGAACCAGAAGGGTGAGTATTCTTGAACCTTCAAATCAAACTGATGAATCTTAGAAGACACAGAAATAACAACAACCTTTTTAGAGCAGAATAAAACTTCTACCCACCGCGGTTTTGTCGTTCCTAGTTCTGCCTCTCCCCGACTCCTTCACAGTTTTTCAGGAAGATTTTCGAAGTTCACTGTGGCCTCTAAGTATGTTAAAGGCAATAGACCTTTTGCCACCAGTAAAATCCCTTCTAATTCAGATGTACGGTGCACACTAGAGAATTGATCTGAGACTCACACTGTTGTCTGGATTAATCAGTTCTGTTTTACTGAAACTGGTATACTAATATTTATACATAAAACATGGCATACCCTCTTATGGTTACATACTATAATAATAAACAAAATCCTTTAAATTGTAGCTATGACCTGCAACCAATTGAACAAAGACATCTGTAAATCTTTCTCACTTAGAGCAGGACAGACAGCTTATCTTGCTTATCTTTACTGAAAGTGAGTTATATCCAAATTTTTTGAAGCATAACCGCTCATCCTTTAAATCTGTTAGTCTAATTGGAATTTCTTTACCTATGAAGGTCTGTAGTTAGTCATTTTTAACTAATTGACTTCTACATTATCTATGAAAGCTATATATTGCTTAATTAAAAATATCATAATTTCCTTTACAGGGGGTAGTTGTCCTGACGTCCCTTCTAATGGGTGACTATGTGGGTCTGATGGTGCACTTGGGGGTGGCTGAGTAGGAGGCAAGTTTACAGCTGTATGTCCCTGGATGTCTTCTAACATCTCCTCCTTTACCATTTGTTCTTGTTCTATTTGTCTACATGCCCTTAGCCATGCTGATACTTGGTGTTCTTTATTATTCCTAGTAATCCATATACTACATTCTTTCTGAAAATCTGGCAATCCTGCCTTCCTATAGATGATATGGATTTCTCTAACAGCCACAATACCTTCTCTTTCCTTAACTAGATCCGCAGGAGTGTATGATGTCTGTACCATCATACCTTTACTGCCCTGGGCCCCCATTACTGCAGTTATGGGAATACCGGCCCCTAGTGTGCCTGATAAGTGACTGTTAATCTAACTTTATACACCTTTACAATCAAATCCTGTTATGGATAGTTTGATCAACTTGGGTACATACTTTACTGATATTGTATTAATTAATCGACATGTAAGTGGCCCTATCCTTTTAATGTTTTCTGGTAAAAAATAACATATTTGCCACCATCCCAATCCTATTTGGGTTTTCAAGGTTATGTTGTCCCCTTATACATCTTTTATCAGTACAATATCACTCAATCTTTACAGGAGCGAAGGATTCTTATAATGACCTCTCAAACCCAAGGACAATCATCTACACAAAACAAGGCGAGGTCTCAGCAACAAGTATAGAGGAATGCCTTTGATTATCGAGGTCAATTAATAAGTTATGTATTTGCATCCTTTTATATACATCCTGTATCGACACAAACACATACATTCACTTATCTATTTTTCACAAAAAAACAAATATATCAGGAAAACAGGTTATTCAGTAATTTGTTCGAATACCCGTTATACCATCCCCTACTGAACCCCACCTTATATCTTACAGGAAGAGCAGATGGAGTAGTGAGTTGCAAATGCACAATACTTCAACTACTCACCGCACGGTTTTGTCTGCTGTTCCTGAAGATTGAGGAGGTCTCTGGTCAGTCCTGGGCTGGTATGTTGAGTATCCCAGACGAAGTCCCCAGAAAATGTCGGAGTACCGAGGCTTGGTGCCCCTACTATCAATCTCTGATAACCTGATTACCTATGTGGTATTTTGCCGTCGACAGCAAAGTGGAGAAATGAAACACAAATGAGGTGTTGCAGTTTCAAAATCAGCTCTGAGGGTCTATGCAAGCTGATCCTTTATTTATACATAGAGTACAACATTAACTGGTTAACGACAATGACATATAAGGAAATCTCTTTAGCTCAGAAAATATACATATAAGGCCACATCCTCTGTTCAGCATTACATGCTTTTCCTGCCAGCTGTTTCCTTCAGTCAGGCATCCTGCTACTGTCTGTTCCATAGGAAGCATTTGTTTTTCTTCAAGGCGTTGTCTTGCATCTGTAGTATACTTTTTGTTTAAGGCATTTCACATATATTTGTACATCTTAATAACTATCAATTATTTTATACCCTCACAGAACACAGTGGAACTTTTCTATGTATGTGTATCTACTGTATTACACTATTTTGTTCTTTTTCTCTCTGTTCTATGGTTACAAGAACATTTTGTGAGAAGTAAGAATTGGAGGATTATCATCATACAATTTAAGTATTCCCTTTTCTTATATTATCTGACTTTATAGAGAATATTTGATAGCGCCTGCAGGAGTTCATAATTTGGTTGCTTAATCTGGATCAATTTCAATTATAAGTTAGGAATTGCAGGAGATCCAAAATAGGTTGAACTTGATGGATTGGTGTCTTTTTTTCAACCTTTTCAACCTTATCAACTATGTTTCTATGTTACTCACAGCACTGGGGTCATGAGTTCGATTCCTGACCATGGCCTTATATCTGTGTGGAGTTTGAATGTTCTCCCCGTGTTTGTGTGGGTTTCCTCTGGGTGGTCCGGTTTCCTCCCACACTCCAAATACATACTAGTATTGACCTTAGTCTCTCTTGGTGTGAGTGTGTGTGTGATAGAGAATTTAGACTGTAAGATTACATGGGTCAGGGACTGATATGGGTGAGTACAGCGCTGCGGAATTAGTGGCGATATATAAATAGTTGATGATGATGATATACACAAATCAGCACAACATTAAAACAAGCTTCCTAATATTGTGTAGGCTCCCCTCATGCCGCCTAAACAGCTCTGACCTTTTGAGGCATGTACTCCACAAGACCTCTGAAGGTGTCCTGTGTCATCTTGCACCTAGACGTTAGCAGCAAATCCTTTAAGTCTTGGAAGTTGCGAGGTGGAGTTTCCAGGGCTCCAACTTGTTTTTTCACGCACATTGAGATCTGGGAAAATTGGAGGCCCAGTCAACGCCTTGATCTCTTTGTCATGTCCCGCAAACTATTCCTGAACAATTTTTGCACTGTGGCAGCGTGCATTATCCTACTGAAAGAGGCCTCTGTCATGAGGGAATATCGTTGCCATGAAGGGGTGTACTTGGTCTGCAGCAATGTTTAGGTAGGTGGTACGTGTCAAAGTAACATCCACATGAATTACAGAGCCCAAGGTTTCCCAGCAGAACATTGCCCAGAGCATCACACTGCCTCTACCGGCTTGCCTTCTTCCCATAGTGCATCCTGGTGCCTTCTCTTCCTCAAGTAAATGACACACATGCACATCCACATGATGGAAAAGTAAACATGATTTATCAGACCAGGCCACCTTCTTCCATTGCTCCATGGTCCAGTTCTGGCACTCACGTGCCCATTGCACTTTGCAGTCCCATACGCAGCAATCACTTGGATCAAATTTGGTAGGTACTAACCACTGGGCCTGTCATTTTGGAGATGCTCTGACATAGTCATCTAGCCATCACAATTTGTCTCTTGTCAAAGTCGCTCAGATCCTTATGCTTGTCCATTTTTCTTGCATCCAACACATCAATTTCAAGAATTGACTGTTCTCTTGCTGCCTAATTCATCCCTGCCCTTGACAAGTGCCATTGTGATGAGATAATCAATGTTATTCACTTCACTTGCCAGTAGTTTTAATATTGTGACTGATTGGTATATGTTCAAACACACACAAATTGGGCATTGTGTTCTTCAGTATGCTGCATCTCTCCTGCACAATTCAAGACATTAATAGTTTTAATGCCACAACACAAACAAGCTGCATATTGATGTTTAATTTTTTTTGTACAGTTTGCCAATGCACACTTTTATTATGCAAAGGACCGGGAAGCTGAAATGTCCCTTGAAATGCAGTGACTGGAAATATAGGGACACTTGAAGCAGTTTTAGTGGTTTGTTAATGAGCCTGAAGATGAAAATATATAAGTTGCATGCATAATATTCATATTCCAAGCACACTGACCATGAACTTGTAATGATTTCAGAAACACCCCACCTGCATTTTGTTTATTGTCAGAATAATATTATAGTTATAAGAACATGTTCTCTAGTTACTGAATCATCCCCCATAAATTTTACGATGCAGATTGTTTACCATTTACCATCTCTTCTTTGCACAATAAATTGCTTGCAGACATATCTGTTAGGTAACACTCCCGCTGTCTCAGTGTTGATATTCCTAACTATCCTACAACAGTGTAAATCAATCCTTCCCCACGGCTACAAACTAGTTCTAACTCAATGCTCACACGCACTTCATAGCTCTGTCTCTAGCCAGCAGACACAATTCATACGATTTTCTTAGACTTATATATATGTGAAATGTTAGATTGTTTTATCTTAGAAGTAAAATAGATGGATTCAGTGCAAGTGTGGCTGAATTAAGGGCATGCTCTTTTAGGAAGTATATAAGCTATGATTTTGTTTCCACCTAGCAGAAGAGAATATCTCCCCAAAACAGACAACCAAACCTAAAACACAATTAATATTAGTGTAAACAGACATACTTTTGCCTGCTTAGTTGTAGAAAAGGGCATGAATTTCAGTAAACTTTAAGATATACAGTAAATAAACAAATACACAATAATTAACAGATGTTAGGTTTCAAGGTTACCTTAGTCAGTATTTACGCCGGCCTTCCTAGGGTGCGGAGTCTAACGGCCCTCCCGGTCTTCTCCAAGAACCGCCGCAAGGCAGGGTGGGTTTTGCTGCCGGAGAACCGCAGGTCACGGACCCCAGGTTAGCCTACTGACGTAAGGAGAGAGTTCTATGAGATGGACATGCAGAGGCACGAGCAGATCTACAGGGAACTGATGACTAGGTTCACTAACCGTATATCTAGAAGGTAACAGCCTGGAGTGGAAGCTGGTTGGTACGCAGGAAACAATCCGCGGTGTAACCCCAGGAGCAGAAGAGTAGTCAGGAATCAAGCCGGTTCGGTACACAGGAGTCAGTCCGATATGCAGTACCAAGGGTGAGGCAGGAGAGTAGTCTGGGATATAGCCGGTTCGGTACACAGAGTCTGTCTAATATGCAGTTCCAGGGATGAAGCAGGAGAATGGTCAGGAATACAGCCAGTTCGGTACACAGGAGTCAGGAGTAGCAAAGGGGAAGCACAAGGGAGACAGGAGCAAAGAGAGTGCAGCCAGATGCAGGTAACACGTTGCTCTGACACAGACAGTGTGTCAGAGCAGGGCTAAAGTAGGATTTGAATTCCCCGCCCAGAGATCAGCTGACCTCCGCCGGGACCTACCCGGAAGTGCGGGGAAACGGTGCTGAAACAGGTAAGCGCTGTGACAACAGAAATATAAATAACAAATGCTTCATTAAATTCATTAGCCAGCCACTTTTGGAAACAATGTAGGAGTTGTGGGTCTGCTTAGAAATCAAGGTCAGTTTGGAAGCAGAGAAGCACAAAATATTTGGATGAGTTGCCAGCTAAAATATGCGTTTTTGGTGGTGTTAGGTTAGGTCGCTTTTAATTTCACCCAATACATGTTAGAGACTTCTGTTGGCGATAACATTGCTATTGCCATATCTAATCCTCCTGTTATATATTTGCTTTTGAAAGTAGGGATATTTATTAAGTATCATGTTGGTCTGGGTGCTGTTAACAGAAAGAAAACACTAATTATAAATAATTATAATTAATAATAAATAATTTATTATTGACCACCCCAGAAAATAAATATTATTTTCTCAGGAGAAAAATTAAAGGTCGACATAATATGACATATATTATATCTACCATATACCTTATATATAAAATCTTATGTACATATTTATTATAATGGTGAAACTGGAAGCTCAAACAGAGTTCCATGCATGTGCAGAGCTCCCACGGTCAGTAAAACAAATTGGGTTTGAGTATCACTCAGCTGCCATGGCAATAAAATAATGTTAAATTGTAATGATAGTTGTTTCTTTAATGAACTGGCCCCTTGGTTCTGTTGAAAAGCACTGGATGGCTAGGGGACAGCTAAATAACTGAATGACTAACATAATGTTACTCCTCTGGTGTTTTTAATGTCGTCAGCACGTGGAGCACCAGACGCTGATATGGACAAGAAGCAGCCGACAGCTTCTAACTTTTGAAGCTTTCGGCTGCTGCTCCTCAATATCAGCGATAAGCTGGGAATGTGGTGCTTGACTATAAAGTCACAGTCATGTCTCAGAAGAAGGGGATCACTCCCAGTGTAAGGAATAGAGTATGTTGTCCCTACCTCCCTATTGCTAAGGTAAGAAGCAGTGGGGTTTTGCTCACAATGCCAAAGAGGTGGGGGGATGAGTTATTTAGGACACCCCCAGAGCTTGTGCATAGTTGCCTACTCTCCCGGAATGTCCAGGAGACTCCAGAATTTCTGGGAGACCTCCCGCACTCCCGGGAGAAGAGGCAAACCTCTCGATTCCCAAAGAACTCAATAGCAAGGGGGCGGGGTTAAAGATGCAAATTATGTAATAAAAATGCAAATTGTGCATCATAGTGGCCCCACCCCCTGCTGTAATTGGTCCAAAAAATTGATTGATGTTAAGGAGGCGAGGCCAAATGACGTGTACCGCCCCAAACATGCCCCCGATCTCCCAGGGCACTAATTGCCAATGTTGGCAAGTATGAGCTTGTGTCTACTCTGTTATAAAAGAGTACAGCTTGGGAACTTTTGATTTGCGAAACTCAGAGGACATTGCTACTGCCATTTACTTGGACTGGGAAACAGTAATGATGACTTTTATGCAAGTAAACAAAGAAAGGCTACTGTCCTTACTACTAAATAAAATAATAGAGTATGTTTCCCCTTTGTCTTTATATGTGCCATATTTAACTGTGACAGTAGGTGTCAGCAACTGCCAGCAAACCACTGTTATCTGAAATCTTTTAATTTTATTCCTCTTACAAAGGAAATATCTACCTTGTTGATAGGAATGTTCAGACTTTCTGTGCCTCTTACTGATGAGATGCCATTTACTACCTGCTTAACCTGAGCATTAAATCACATCAGTGTTGAGGTTCATTCCTATGTCTGTCATGTAATTATCTAGAATTTAATTCTTTCAGCTATCTGTTACCTTAAACCTGGCTGTACTCTGTATTCGACGAACAGTTTAGATTACAGTTAGATAACTTAACATTTGCATGCAGTCTGAAGTTCTTTATCCATCTCCTTGGGCTGCAGAATTGTTGCTTTAGAAAATTATCAGTTTTTCTTATCTGGTCTAACTATGCCTTTTAAGCAATATAAAATCAGTTACATTTTTGATATAGTAATTTTATACCTTAGTAAACAAAACATAACCATGGTTGTGAACATCACCAATTTTGGGGATATTTCAAGACTACTACACTCTATGGGCAAAGTATTCAGACGCTTGACCATTACACCAACAGGGACTGTAATGACATTTAGTCAAATACATATACTTTATGGAGTTGGTCCCCCTTTTGCAGTGATAACAGCTTCTAGTCTTCTTGGAAGTCTTTCCACAAGATGTTGGAGTATTTCTGTAGGAATTTGTGCCCATTCATTTTGTAAAGCATTTATGAGGTCAGGCCAGGGCCGGACCGAACTGGCCATCTGGCAAATGCCAGAAGGGCCGATGGCTGGATGGGCCGGCCTGACTCCTCCCGTCTTCTTGGTGGCTGGTTACTCCCCAGGAACCAGCCACCTCAGCTGCGCGCTCCTCAGCTCCCTCCCCCGTTATGCTGTGCAGTTACACTGGTTTTTTTTTTTGGTTGTTGTTTTTTGTTTTTTTTACTGAAGAGAGGGGTGTCGCAATTTCCGTGGGGGGGTCGAGTGGGTGCCCTCATTCTTGCGTGGGGGGGTCAAGAGTGTGGAAGAGGCATGGGGTGCTGGGAGAGGGGGTGAGATAGCCAGGGGGTGCTGGGAGAGGGGGTAAGAGAGCCGAAGGGGGTGCTGGGAGAGGGGGTGAGAGAGCCGAAGGGGGTGCTGGGAAAGGGGGTGAGAGAGCCGAAGGGGGTGCTGGGAGAGGGGGTGAGAGCCAGGGGGTGCTGGGAGAGGGGGTGAGAGAACTGAAGGGGGTGCTGGGAGAGGGGGTGAGAGAGCCAAAGTGGAAGTGGGTGCTGGGAGAGGGGGTGAGAGAGCCAAAGGGGAAGGGGGTGCTGGGAGAGGGGGTGAGAAAGCCAAAGGGGAAGAGGTGCTGTGAGAGGGGTGAGAGAGCCAGGGGGTGCTAGGAGAAGGGGTGAGAGAGCCAAAGGGGGTGAGAGAGCCTAAGGGGGTGCTGGGAGAGGGGGTGAGAGCCAGGGGGTGCTGGGAGAGGGGGTGAGAGAGCCAAAGGGGGTGCTCGGAAAGGGGGTGAGAGAGCCGAAGGGGGTGCTGGGAGAGGGGGTGAGAGCCAGGGGGTGCTGGGAGAGGGGGTGAGAGAACCAAAGGGGGTGCTGGGAAAGGGGGTGAGAGAGCCAAAGTGGAAGGGGGTGCTGGGAGAGGGGGTGAGAGAGCCAAAGGGGAAGGGGGTGCTGGGAGAGGGGGTGAGAGAACCGAAGGGGGTGCTGGGAAAGGGGGTGAGAGAGCCAAAGTGGAATGGGGTGCTGGGAGAGGGGGTGAGAGAGCCAAAGTGGAAGGGGGTGCTGGGAGAGGGGGTGAGAGAATCGAAGGGGGTGCTGGGAAAGGGGGTGAGAGAGCCAAAGTGGAAGGGGGTGCTGGGAGAGGGGGTGAGAGCCAAAGGGGAAGGGGGTGCTGGGAGAGGGGGTGAGAGAGCCAAAGGGGAAGTGGGTGCTGGGAGAGGGGGTGAGAGAGCCAAAGGGGAAGGGGGTGCTGGGAGAGGGGGTGAGAAAGCCAAAGGGGAAGAGGTGCTGTGAGAGGGGTGAGAGAGCCAGGGGGTGCTAGGAGAAGGGGTGAGAGAGCCAAAGGGGGTGAGAGAGCCTAAGGGGGTGCTGGGAGAGGGGGTGAGAGCCAGGGGGTGCTGGGAGAGGGGGTGAGAGAGCCGAAGGGGGTGCTGGGAGAGGGGGTGAGAGCCAGGGGGTGCTGGGAGAGGGGGTGAGAGAACCGAAGGGGGTGCTGGGAAAGGGGGTGAGAGAGCCAAAGTGGAATGGGGTGCTGGGAGAGGGGGTGAGAGAGCCAAAGAGGAAGGGGGTGCTGGGAGAGGGGGTGAGAGAATCGAAGGGGGTGCTGGGAAAGGGGGTGAGAGAGCCAAAGTGGAAGGGGGTGCTGGGAGAGGGGGTGAGAGAGCCAAAGGGGAAGGGGGTGCTGGGAGAGGGGGTGAGAGAACCGAAGGGGGTGCTGGGAAAGGGGGTGAGAGAGCCAAAGTGGACTGGGGTGCTGGGAGAGGGGGTGAGAGAGCCAAAGAGGAAGGGGGTGCTGGGAGAGGGGGTGAGAGAATCGAGGGGGGTGCTGGGAGAGGGGGTGAGAGAGCCGAAGGGGGTGCTGGGGAAGGGGGCGAGAGCCGAAGGGGGTGCTGGGAAAGGCGGTGAGAGAGCCAAAGGGGAAGGGGGTGCTGGGAGAGGGGGTGAGAGAGCCGACCGGGGTGCTGGGAAAGGGGGTGAAAGCCGAAGGGGGTGCTAGGAAAGGGGGTGAGAGAGCCAAAGGGGAAGGGGGTGCTGGGAGAGGGGGTGAGAGAGCCAGGGTGCTAGGGGTACAGGAAGAGGAGTGAGGGCTTGGGGGTAGAGGGTGCAGGAAGACGTGTGAGAGAGCCAGGGGAGTAGGTGGTACAGGAAGATGTGTGAGAGCCAGTGGAGAAGGTGGTGCAGGGGGTTAAGTGAGAGGGACAAAGGAGAAGATGGTGCAGGGGCATAGGTAAAAGAAAGTGTAAAGGGAGAGACATCTTAAGAATTCTAATGTCAGGGATGCAGCTATCAAAAAACACAAGTTGTAATGAAGAATGGAAATGCAGAGGGGACAAGTGTTAAAAAAAATAAAAAATCAAGCCTTCATACTCCATTCACTTATATTTTCTATACCCCCACTCCTAAATTTCTGCTTCGACCACTGCCCTCTATTCCTGCTCCCGACTGCCTGTGTGAGCTGACAGCTGCTGATCCCTCCTCGCCCAGCGCGATTAGTAGGAGAACAGAACACAGGATGCCATAATCAGGTAAGTTCATATATTTTCTCGTGTGCAATATGTTTTTAACCATCCTTTCTTTAACCGGGGACATTACAGCGTATCCAATAATGTTTAACACTATGTATTGCTCATTATTGCGCTGTAATGTTTTTTGCATATATATCTGTACAGAGATTTTTAATTAAGAGGAAAAACCATTGCTTGTCATAAATTTTATCTGTAATTGTGTCAATATATCTATTTTTGTTTGCATTGTAAATTATGTATTAAGCTGCTCTTGGGACTCACACTCAGTATCTGATATGCTGTACCAATTTTTATTTGTGAATGAGGTTTTGTCTGAGCTTGACTAATGATTTGGGGTCACTATTGTGGCATAATATGATTTGGAGGCACTGTTGTGACATAATATGATTTGTGGGCACTTCTGCATGACCAAATATGAATTGAGGGTAATACTATGTGGCATAATATGACCTTGGGGCACTACGATGTGGCATAATATGAACTGGGCACACTACGGTGTGGCATCATATGAACTTCTGCCAAAGGCAAGTCTTTCATTGTTAAATATGATGGGAGCCCAAAGAAGTTGCTGTATCGGGGCCCAAAATTCCTCTTGTCAGCCCTGCCTGTGAGTCAAGGGGCTAGACGTCTCCAGGTAAATAATCGAAATGTTTCCTATCTAATCAAACTGATGGATCACATCCAATTATTTCTCCCCCACCTCCTCCATCCCCCTTAATTTATATACTGTGTTATTTAAAATAAATAGAAAAGACGCATATGTAATTACTGTAGTAAAACAAAAATATTTTTCTCTGGCATTTTGCTGTAGATGGAAATACTTTTAATGCGGCCGTGTGGGTTCAACTGATCATTCAATAGTTATGTTTTTTTTAGATATATGTTAGTTTTATTTCATGTGGAATGATTCATGAAAATTCTGCTATAACTATTTAATTGAGGGAAAAGGCTACCTGTTACCTAAATGTGTGTGTAAGTACTCTGTTCGTTGTTGCTATTTTGTGGGAGATTTGAAAAAAGCAAAACATTGTTTCCTACAGTGGCATCTGTATAATTTGTGGTATTGCTGTAGTATGGGGTGGCGTGCTGGTGGCAATGTTGTAGTGTGTTTGGTGCTTAGTATTGCTAATAAGTAGGAGAGGGTATTGCTATAATGTGGGGGGTGACGCTGGACGCTGTAATGTGGGGGGTGACGCTGTAATGTGGGGGGTGACGCTGGACGCTGTAATGTGGGGGGTGACGCCAGTTGCTGTAATGTGGGGGGTGACGCCGGTTGCTGTAATGTGGGGGGTGACGCCGGTTGCTGTAATGTGGGGCTGATTGATGTAGTATGAGTGTGTGTGGGTGGTTATTTATTGCTGTAATTTGGGTACTAATAATGTATTGTCATGGTATTTATTGATGTAATTGGGGTGCTAATAATGTAATGTTGAGGGTCATTAGGAGAAATAAATACCACCTCAACCCCACACACACTCATACTACATAATGTTGTACTGCGCCAGCATCAGTGTGCAACAATATAGTGCACAGAGTCCACAACATGTGGGCCTGTGTGCTTTAAATGCCAGGGCTGATTTTTAGTCTCAGTCCGGCCCTGGGTCAGGCACTGATGTTGGACGAGAAGAACTGGCTCCCAATGTCCATTCCAGTTCATCCCAATGGTATTCAATGGGGTTGATCAAACCATGTCTTTGTAGTCCTTGCTTTGAACACTCTGGGGCACAGTCATATTTGAATAGAGAAGCGCCTTCCCCAAACTGTTGCAACAAAGTTAGAAGCATATCATTGTCCAAAATGACTTTGTATGCTGAAGCATTTAGATTGCCCTTCACTGGATATAAGGGGCCTAGCCAAACCCTGAAAAACATCCCCATTCCTCCTCCACCACACTTCACAGTTGGCATAATGCAGTCAGGCAGGTAATGTTCTCACGGCATCCACCAATCCCAGACTCGCCCATCTGACTGCCAAACAGTCACTCCACAGAACACGTTTCCACTGCTCCACAGTCCAGTATCAGTGTACTTTACACCACTCCATCCGACGCTTGGCATTGGTCTTGGTAATGTAAGGCTTGCAAGCAGCTGCTCTGCCATGGAAACCCTTTCCATTAAGCTCCCAGTGCACAGTTTTTGTGCTTACATTAATGCCAGTGGAAGCTCGGAACTCTTCACCTATGGAATCAGCGGAGCATTGACAATTTTTACGCACAAGGTGCCTTAGCAGTCATTGAGCTCACTCTGTGATTTTACATGGTCTTCCGCTTCGTGGCTGAGTTGCTGTTGTTCCTAAACGCTTCTACTTTCTAATAATAACATTTACAGTTGACCGTGGAATATTCAGCAGAAATGAAATTTTATGAACTCTAATTGCTGAGGTGGCATCCTATCACAGTACCACGCTTGAAGTCACTGAGCTATTCAGAACGACCCATTTTGTATCACAAATGTTTGCAAATAGAGACTGCGTGGCTAGGTGCTTGATTTTATACACCTCTGGCAACGGGTTTGATTGAAACCTCAAATTAATAATTAACAAGTGTGGCCAAATACTTTTGTCCATACAGTGTATATGGAATAGGGTATTGTAACAAAGGGATAGGAATTAGCTTTTCAGCTGACAGTCTGAAGGTAAAGGCTGTAGACAGGGTTACACACATGTAGAGAAAGTCCCCATTTTATTTTGCTAAGAAAGCAAAAGTTTTAAAACTTGTTTGTTGTTGTAGTGCCACACCTGTTCATTCACTGAGTTGTGAGTTGGGTGTGGTCAGGAAAAGAAACTTGTGCACAGAAGTTTGCTATTTGTGGGATGCTAAAGCACCTACTTGTTTTGCTAATCGCCTATGGAAAGTGATGGACGTGTGTAATGATCAAGATTGTTGTTTAGAGGCTGCAATAGAACAAAGAGTAAGTGTTGCCAGTATAAATTGTCTTTGCTACAGCTAAAGATGGGCCAGAGAAAGAATAAAATATGCCAAAAAGAAAGTTTACAAACAGGTGTGTTTGAAGCTCAGTCCCAGGAGGATATTTTGAAAAAACTGCACTGGAATTTGCAGAGTGAAGATGAAGTTGGAAAATCTCCTGCTCTTTGCTCAAACCTGCTGTTATCTGCATCAGATTATGTGGCCATGTATGATTGCGTGGAGAAAACTTTTAGAGAAGAGAACCGCTGTCTTGTAGAAGAAGTGTGAAATTTAAAGCAACAGTATTATGAAAAGATAAAATCCCAAGAAGCTGTTTCTGAGCCTTTGAAAAATGAGTTGCATGCATTGCAATAGTTTATATGAAGAAAGTGGAAAAGCAGTGGGAGCTCTTAAAGATATAGCAGCAGAGAAAGATGAAGAAATTGCTGTTACGGGATTAGGCCACACTGCTAACATAACATCTTTCTCTGCAGGGATTAGATGGACTGTCACCCCAGGACGATTTCTTAAATTGCACCCGACAGACAGAGCGAGAATTTATTATGGACACATGGGGGAATAAGAAGGAAGGGACAGGAAGTGAGGGACAGCTGGAAACTCTGAAATGTTCCAAAAGCGTGGAAGAGGCTAATTTCAGGAGGGACTATGTGTTATTCAAGATCTGGAGGTGGGGAAAGATAAGTATTACCCATTGTCTTCCACACGACTGGCCCAAACATTGTGGTAGGGACACCGCAGGGAGCCACTGTGGAAGGCCAGCTCATCTCTACTCCTACTCCAGTGACTCCTACGCCTAGTGGCTGATCAAAGGGCCGAGATCTACAGGTTCCCGGCCACAAAAGTCCATTCCAACTTGAGCGGGTTTTAGGTGAAGACTGGGGGACCTGTTACACTCCGTGCCTCTGTTTGGCCAGTGGTAAACCAAGCTAACATGTGTATTCATCACCCCAAGGCTCTCCTCCGGAGACAATCGTTATACTGAATCAGCAATTTGTTCTTGAAAATTGTATTCAAACATGGAGAGCTTTACATCCAGGACAATTAGGGGCAGCTATCTTGCACTTATTTAGTACCAGAGTGGCCTATTTATAAAATTTTAATAATTTCTTCGATAGCTCTAATTTTTGTCCATGAGCAAAAAATTACTTTTTGCCCGCTGTCATCTGCAAGCTAATTAATAATATGTGTGTGAATTAACTCATGGGGGGTATATTTACTAAAGTGCGGGTTTGAAAAAGTGGAGATGTTGCCTATAGCAACCAATCAGATTCTGTCATTTTGTAGAATGTACTAAATAAATGATAAGTAGAATCTGATTGGTTGCTATAGGCAACAACTCCACTTTTTCAAACCCGCAGTGTTACCTTTGAGAGGCTCATATGAACTATGTGTCCGACCATGGGTTAAACCTGGAACCTGAATATAAACTAATGTATACCTTTTGATTGTGTCAAACTCCCGATTTGTGTGTATAGCTAAATAGTCATTGGAGCAAGAGCCACTTTGTATATAGGGGCCTGACTAGTTAATCAGTCTGGACTTTACTGTTTAAATTTACACTTGGCTGTTCATTATCACATTTTGGCCATATTCATCTGATTTACAGAGTTGTTTGAAACAACAAAGACAAAACTGCAGAAAATGTTTGCAAATGTTTTAACATCTGACATCTCCATCTGCTAATGTGTTTTATAGCATTTTTCTAGTTAGAAAAATCATTAAGTTACAAAACACTGCAATGGCTGAGATTCCACTCCTGTAAGTCTGGCCCTGAGCAGAAGTAAATTCACAGAAATAACACCTGAAAAGTTAGAAACACATAAGCTAAACATCACTGGGCAGCAGCTGCTAAAGAGAAAGTAGAAGCACATACAGCAATTTGAAAATGAATGGTAATTGTTTTATTCAAAACCTTTGAACTAGATTTTATGAAGCAGATTGTAACAATAATATGAATAAGCGCAGGATTAAAGATGTATTCCAAAGCAATCCTTGGGATATGTTAAAAATGATTTGCTCTACTATTTAAATTGCATTTTTTTCAAGTACCTTTGAGAAATTGGCTCCATTTGATAGAGCTGCTAAACCAAGCTTCACCATGTCGGGCAAATAAATTCGGGGACACGAGAATTATATACTTCCCAATGGTTGCAATTTGGAAGGATTCCGGTACAAAGTAGTTAGGGCTTAGTTTGGTGGCCGGATATCGGCACCATTTGTGGTAGATTGTGGGAGTGGGAAGGGGAATAGTGTGGACGGAATGGTGTGAATATTATTAATGACCTTGCATGTATTGCCATAGCCTTTGTGATTGTTGATTTAATGATTAATGTCACAAGGTATGGTGGCCTCCCGGTGAAGGCAGCGGTGTTCTGTTAGAAGAAATATGACACATTAGTATTTTATTAAATTGTATCTCTCTCTCTTGCCTAGATAGATACATATATCTAATCTTTGGTTTCAATGTTAATTATTAAATACCATACATTATATGCATTACTCTACCATTGACCAAATACAAACACCTCTATACCACTGTGACATGACCTAGAAGGTTTATGAAAACTTCAGTACCCTAAAGTGAATGTAATCACATACTGATACTTTGTCCAATGAAAGTTATTACAAGCCACATTACTATATACAATACTTTCTCTTCAACACTGTGATGCAACTACATATTTGCCTACTCTGCCGGAATGTCCAGGAGTCTACCGAATTTTTGGTAGTTCTCCCAGATTCCTGGGAGAGCAGGGCAACCTCCCTCAGCCTGCACTCTTTGTTGGTGTAGTGGGTGGGGCTAAACACATCATCCTGGCCCCACCCCCTGCTCTGATAGACCGATATTGGTAAAGTTTGACAGGGAGTGGGGCCTTACGATGCGATTCGTGTGGCCACATTCCCATGACGGAGCCGCCTCCCGGGCATTGTGCTGCCAAAGTTGGCAAGTCTGTATAACTATATGGGCTAGATCAAACTGTAATCAGTTTATTCAAATTCTTTATTTTAAATTGTGAGCTTACAACTTGCAATCGCACCCCTTGGAACCGTGAGGAGTTGGGGATGCCTTCTCTGTAGTTTAATGCAGCAGCGCTGCAGTTGCACTATAGTGCGCCTGCTGCTCTACTTACGATGCAGGTACAGCTATGTAGCCCTGTAAGTAGCATATTTTTTGGTCGGTACTTATGTACCCAAACAAGGGTCCATTGTACACGTAAAGGGCCCGCAGCTAACTCTCTGTCCTGCTTGCTGTCCTTGTTTTGTATTAGGCTGAATTCATTTTGCATCCCATGCAATTCGTTTTGCTAATTGTGTCTATGCATTTATTGTTCTGCCTATCTTGCTTATCTGTATTTTTTGTATGTTTTATTCCCCTTGAGCCTGCCTGGCTACTGCAGACATAGGAACATTCATTTTTTTTCTGGCCTGTGTGAGTACCTGCGTTTATTGTTTGCTGTCAGTATCGTTTCATTGGTGTCTCTTATATATCCAGTACTAGGGTTAGTCTCAGAATAAGCCTCTAGTACTACATGCCAAAAACCTGAGTGCAACCACGTACCGGCGAGCACTTTTTGCTTTAAAGGGGCTGCTGAGGGTGAAGACCATGGCTAGTCTCCTTCTATAAGTTCATTTCGGGAAATTGATGTCTGGCATCATACATATGCAGATCTAAGTTATTAATTAAAGGTACAGATATTTCTTGTAGTTCAGCAGTGTTTATATGTCTTAAGTCAGTTCAGCAATCAAATATCCAGATTCGGGAATGAGCATAAAAATAAACATCTTATTTATATTATTCAATATAATAATAATAATAATAATATAAATAGGGGTCCTGATTCATTAGGGTACGAATCTGTAGATTTTGAGCATATCATACACAAAATCACTCATGCCAAGAACAGTCAGATATGACATAGAAACAGAGAAATGGTCGTGTAAGTAAGCAATGTCCGTGTGACAATGAGCGTAAACAACACATACTATAGAGGCTGACTTTAGGGAGTGAACTGAAGGGGCATTTTGCCGTGGGCAATGCACAATAGGGCCAAACTCGAGAGCACGCAGCCACGTCCGAATCAAGCCCTGTGCACATCAAAATTATTTGTTTTTTGCCGTATCAGATACTCCAATTAAGGGGCTAGTCTAAGTCCTGAGCAGCGATGCTGACAGTCTCGTTATATATGCTGTCATATGAGTTTGCACTCACAGTCAAATTTAAAATATATTTTTATGTTCGGTAGACATTAACAACATTCGAATAAATGTATTTCTTTAAAAAAAAATAGTTGTAAACTGTTTTATCATTACTGCCTGTATTACTATCATGTGACATTAATTCAATATTTGTTTGCCTTTTGTGCATACTTTTGACAATTTATATGCCACATGCTTCAGTAGATTAGCATTCTGTTTTTTGTTTTGGGTGTATATTTATCCAAGGTTTGCAACATAGCTATTTTTTTAACATTTTTAGTTTTTTAGAGATGCTTTCATGTATTTTTTTTAAATAAGATAAGCTATGTGTTTATTATACTGTTCGCTGATGCTATTGGCTCTAATTTAACCGTCGGCGAACTGTTGTGCAGCTCCAGGATCGCTAGAGCAATCTTCGGAGGCGACAGCCGTGGTGCTGTGAATCGAAGATGTGAATTCTCTAGTCATCGCAATTTTTAAATTTAAATACTTGGTTAACTGATACTGGTTTATTCAATGCTATAACTGGTAATAGGCTTCATTTGACAGAATACAAGGCCTTAGACAAATACCATATGCAAAATGTCTGCCTCATCTGTCAATTATTCTGTCCTCAAACGTATTCTGTAATAATGATCTTTCTGTGTGATTGATCTTACCCAAGTCCATTCATTGGTCCATTCCATCTGGAAGTGGTGTAGAGGTGTTGTTTTTAAGCCACTCAATTGTCTTTGTGTGGAAATGAGTATTTCACAGTGTAACCTGACATTATCTGGCTGTCTCTATGCAAGTTTGCAACAGACACAACATTTTGAAAATATCTAATGTGTCATATTTATTCAAACAGACGTCTGATCCTGCTCCGCTGCAGAATCCTGGAGTGACAAGGAGGAGGTGCCATGGAGGAGAGTCAGAAGCAGGCCGTGGAGGAAGAGATGATAAAGAATGTATGTGTCTTGAGGTAATAATGTTAGAATTTTTGTGGGGTCGGGGAGCCAGATTTAAAGTATAGTCATCATAAATCCTTGATTTTACACATGGAATTTACCCTAGATCTAGGCAACGTTAGCCATTCCACAAGTTTCTGCCATAATAAGCCTAATAAGTGTTTGTGGTCAATCAACAGCCACCCTATGAATATATACAGTACTGTGCAAAAGTTTTAGGCAGGTGTGGAAAAAATGCTGCAAATTAAGAATGCTTTCAAAAATAGAAGTGTCAATAGTTTATTTTTTATCAATTAACAAAATGCAAAGTTAACGAATAGAAGATACATCTAAATAAAATCAATATTTGGTGTGACCACCCTTGGCCTTCATAACAGCATCAATGAATCAATTCTTCTAGGTACACTTGCACACAGTTTTTGCAGGAACTCGGCAGGGAGGTTGTTCCAAACATCATGGAGCACTGATCTGTGGCTGTAGGCTTGCTCAAATCCTTCTGTCTCTTCATGTAATACCAGACAGATTTGATGATGTTGAGATCAGGGTTCTGTGGGGCCCATATCATCACTTCCAGGACTCCATGTTCTTCTTTACTATGAAGATAGTTCTTAATCACATTGGCTGTATGTTTGGGGTGGTTGTCGTGCTGCAGAATAAATTTGGAGCCAATCAGATGCCTCCCTGATGGTATTGCATGATGGATAAGTACTTCTCAGCATTGAGGACACCAGGACACCATTAATCCTGACTAAATCCTCAAATCTATTTGCTGAAATGCAGCCCCAAACTTGCAAGGAACCTCCACCATGCTTCACTTGCCTGCAGACACTCATTGTACCATTCTAGATAGAAAAGATTACAATAGATAGCGTTTTTGGGAGTCCAGCTATGTGCAGACCCTTAGAAACAGCTTTTTTTTACATTTTTATTTCACTGAATGAACTTTCCATAAAAATATATTGTAAAATAGAAAGAATTAGAATATATAGTGTTTTTGGGGGGTTCCATGCTGACCCTCACACACAGCCTTTGTTAAATATAGACTTCACTGAATGACCTTACAAAACATAAAAGTATTGAAAATTAGAAAAGAGCAGAATATAATAATATAAACCTTTTTTTTTGAAGGGGGTAGCTAAAGCTCAATCTCACTTGCAAACATAATTTTTTTTTCTATCTTTTTAGTTGTCACTGCCCCACACAGAGTTACTTTCACTAGAAAAGCTTTCAAGGTTAAAATAAAGAAATCTGTTTTTTTTTTTTTTTTTTCAATTGTGCTGCTAACGGTCTGATGGCAAAAGTAAACTCTTCTCAAAGAAATAAATGTACTAGTTAGTTCAGAGTGATATCTAACTCAGTCCGTATATTTTGTCTAGTACTAATATAAATAAATATATATATATATATATATATATATATATTATAATGCATATGCAGCACAGTGGCCTAGTGGTTAGCACTTCTGCCTCACAGCAATGGGGTAATGAGTTCCATTCCCGACCATGGCCTTATCTGTGTTGAGTTTGTATGTACTCCCTGTGTTTGCGTGGGTTTCCTCCGGGTGCTACGGTTTCCTCCCACACTCCAAAGAAACATACTGGTAGGTTAATTGGCTGCTATCAAAATTGACAGTAGTCCCTCCCTCTCTGTCTGTCTGTCTCTGTGTGTGAGTGTGTATCTATATTAGGAAATTTAGACTGTAGGCTCCAATGGGGCAGGGACTGATGTGAATGAGTTCTCTGTACAGCGCTGCGGAATTAGTGGCGCTATATAAATTGATGATGATGATGATATATATGCAATGCATTGCATTAATAACAACCAGTAGCCACTAGTCTGTGTAAAGTGTGTTTAAGATTGAAATTAAAAGCAATTGATCAGCTAACTATTGTAGCTGAATATCCTCTACAGAACTGCTTTACAATATTGACAGGAAACTGTTGACGGTACTGCACTTGTACGCCACTGGCTCTTCCAGACAACGGTAGGAGCTGCGGCAGGTATGTCCCAGACCACTTTCAGTCGAGTACTGAAGGTTGTTTCGAGGGCGCTCCTGTCATGGCTTAGGCAATTTATCCATCTGCCACTCGATGAGGAGTATTAATAAACATATAAAATTATAATAAAAAGTTCTGTGCAGTAGATTTTAGCTGCATTATGCTCTGATGAATTGAGTTAAAGTGACTCCTTGTTGAACAACCTCGAGTTTTCTGTGCAGGACAGTTACTAATTATTACTATTAATTAATATTATTAATATTTATTAATTCATAATTTATATATAAATATATATAGTTAATAATATATATCTATGTAATGTAAATCCAAATAATGTGGTGTGTACCTAACAAAGGGTCTACAGCAGGCCTGTCCAACCTGCGGCCCTCCAGGGTAAAACTACAAGCCCCAGCATGCTTTGCCAGTAGACAATCTGTTGATAGCTGGAAGGGCATGCTGGTACTTGTAGTTTCATAAACATCTGGAGGGCTGCAGGTTGGACAGGCCTGGTCTACATGGTACACAATATAATATTTATTAAAAAATAAATTGCATCTCAACGCTAGGAAAGTAAACGGAAGTCATCTCTTTGAATACGAACATTTCACTGAGTACTCTAAAGTTTGTAGTCTGTATTGACCTCAGTGCATGATATCTGTGGTTGCGTGTCCATGTTACATAGATTTTTACAATGTTCAAGCAACTTGCGACCAGATGCATCTTGGTTTGTATTTGGAGATCCATTGCTTGATGAATCTGTGCATATGTTTCTTGTTTTTATTTGTGTGTATTACGTTACACAAATTACGCACACAATACTTCCGCTAATGATTCAGGCCCATAGTGTTTAAGCATCTCAGAAACAAAATTCTCCATATAAAGTAGGAATGTATCAACATTTATTTACATATGACAACATATTTTTTATATTAAAATTTAGATGCACAAAAGAACAATTAACATTTCCACAATAATATCAGCAAACAGTGATACACTTTTGATTTCTATAAAATATGACAATTTGATAATGTCATAATTTGCTCATATAGTAAACACAAGAAAATAAATAGGGTAACCTGATATGAACCAGATTAGAATAAAGTTATATTATGTCTCAATATAAGACTAATGGAAATAAAAAGAAATTCCTAATATCATCTGCTTACAATCATAGGGCCTAATTCTTCAAGGGAAGATATGATGTGTATCTTGCACAAAACCACACTCTCTTTTATATCTCTTTATTGGGGGGGGGGGTGGCAAAGTGCACAGTTTTTGAAGTTGATGTGTTCCAAAACAGGACAAATGGGCAAGGATGAGGGACTTTGGGCCAAATTGTGATGGCTAGATTGGGTCAGAGTTGCTAGAGCATCTCCAAAACGACAGGTCTTGTGGGGTGTTCCTGGTATGCAGTGGTTAGTTCCTACCAAAAGTGGTCTAAGAAAGGACAACCAGTGAACCGGTTACAGGGTCATGGTTGCCCAAGGCTCATTGATCCTCGTAGGGAGCGAAGGCTAGCCTGTTTGGTCTATTCCCACAGAAGAGTACAAATTGTCTATAAAGTTAAACCTGGCTATGATAGAAAGGTGTCAAAACACACAGTGCATCACAGCTTGGCCTGTATGGGGCTGTATAGCCGCAGAGTGGTCAGAGTGCCCATGCTGACCCCTGTCCACCACCGAAAGCGCCTACAAAGGGCACGTGAGTACCAGAGCTGGACCATGGAGCAATGGAAAAAGGTGGCCTGGTCTGATGAAACACATTTTCTTTTACATCATATGGATGGCCTCGTTTATCTGGGGAAGATATGGCACCAGGATGTGCTATAGGGAAAAAAGCAACTAGGCAGGGGCAGTTTGATGCCTTGGGCAATGTTCTGCTGGGAAACCTTGGGTTCTGACATTCATATGGATGTTACTTTGGCACCACCGACCTAAACATTGATATTCCCTGATGGCAGTGGCCTCATTCAGCAGGATAATGCTATCTAAAACGTGGTGCACAACTACTGTTACGCGGGAAAGCCGAGCTGCAAGAAAACAGTAAGGCATTAGAGGAAAATGTATGCTCAGAATCAGAAATGACACCAATACCTGTGGAGAGTCCATCCACCAGTGGTATGTGTAATCGTGAGCATTCTGTTAGTGTACCCATAAAGAAGGGCCCTTTCAGCAGTTCTGCTGAGGTGTGCCTGAACAGCCCGAGTGTAGCCGGTGATACACAAATTGAGGATGCCATTTGGAATTAGAAGAGGGTGAGGGGGAGACTTCTGTAGGCTACGAAGGAGCTAATGATGATGTTGATGAGGATGATGCAGACAGATACCAAATTGCCTGTCTCAATTTTTATTTATATTCTAGAGTCTATAACAGCTGAATAGTTTTCTATTTTACTCCTAGTGGAGAGGGGGTCTGATGCAGACAGATACCAAACTGCCTTTGTCCATTTCTTTAGAGATTTAACTATAAGTGTAGGGTGTAATATACACACAAAGACGATGGCTGCATTGCCAATATGCATAGATGGAGAGGAAGACAATCTGGTTTGTGTGTAGAATTAATGACGGCCTACCAGGAATTAAACTGTTTTTTTCATAACTATATAGCTTTACAATTACTATACTTATCCAAGAAACAGGTTGGAGCACTAAATTTGATTATTTTATGCCCTTGATTTTTAAACAAAATTGCAAAACAAAACCAAAACACGCAAGGGCGGTTTGGCAAAACCAAAACACAACGGTAATCCAGATCCAAAACCAAAACCAAAAGATGGGGGTCAGTGAGCATCTCTAATAGCTATACAACTTATATTTGTATTTTTGTTATAAAACTTTGGATTTTGTACAACCAGTTTTTTTTATTTGTATTGAACTAATGTTAAATAAAAAGTTATAAAACAAACTTCTTAAAAATGTATTAGATTTGAAAACAATGAGAGTATCAATAAAACCTTTTACTTCGTAATTACAAATGAATGATGTATTTAGGTTATTTAACTTGTGCTTTTAGAATCAGATTTTTTGTTTTGTTAGATATGTGTTGTTGCTTACAATATTTCATAGCGACAATAACAGGTGGACTTTCGTCATATCATGATCACATATGGGGCCTAGAAACCTTTGTGGGATTAAGTCCTGCATTTTTTCATATTGTAAAGCTAAAATGACACTCGCTAGTGCATGATACAAGATAAGGTGCATGTTCTTCTCTAGCCTAGAGGACTCATGGAGCATTATTAGCTAGCATCCCATTGCTCTGTCTCAGAATTTCACTCTCCATTCAGATTGTAACTGTAACATACTGTTCCTCTTCTATCATTTTATGTCTGCACCTTCTCTGTCAACCTTGTATGTCATTGTTCTGTTTCTTCATATGATTTGTTTTTTTTTAGAAGATTTGTTATACCGACTGTCCAGTGCTGGAGAGTTTTGTGGCATCTTATAAAATAACGCTGCTGATGGTGATGATAACTATCAATTTTTATGTCTAAAAGAAAACCACTGATATTAAAACACTTAAAATATTTGTGTATTTTAGGTTGTTAACAAATCTATGATGTTATATAGAGTATTTGGTTTAATAAATTAATTATGTGAGAAATCATAAATTTATATGTACAAATAAGAAGGAGGCACCCAAATGGTGAGATCAGACTATCTTCTAGCTTAGAGTAGGTGGTATCAGAAGTACTACCAAGCCTCAAGTACATAGAACATCAAGGGTGTATGTTGTATAATTCATTGTGAATCATCATGAAAAACAGGAAATAAAAACGGGGAACAATAAAAGTAATAGTGTAGTACTATTGAAATGATTTTTTGAGAAGATTAAAATCGCATATATAAAATTTGAAATTGCTCATTATAGACAAAATATACTTAAAGCTAACAAAGTTTGGACCATTCTAGTATTTAAACTTTTTAATGTTCTGTGTCAAAATCAAGCATTTGTTTTGTTTTTTAAAAAAAAAAATGCAGTATAAAAAACACTATGAGCTTGATTTACTAGGGAAAGGAAAGCAAAAAAAATGAGTAACTTTGCACCTTAGCAAAACCATGTTGTATTGGAGGGGGAGCTACATTTAAAATGTGAGGACAGATTTATAAATGGGGTAGAGCATGTCCTAGATCAACTTTTAATGTCCATGTAAAAATAAAGTTATCATGTATTTGTGTCTTACAAGAAAAAACAGCCAGTATATTTCTTATGTGCAAAATAATAAAATAATTTGTACCCCTCCAATGCAACATGGTTTTGCCAAGGTACAAAGTTACTCATTTTTTTGCTTTACTTTTTAATGAATGAGGCCCAAAATGTAATTTCTAAAGCATTAAAAAAAAAATGACAATGTATGAAGCTATGTATAAACTGCATCACACAGGCAACGCACTCCTAACATTTTAAAACTTCATTGCTAATGTATGCAACTTTGTCTAAACATTTGAAACAATATTCTGGAATGCAAATTCTCAATTCATTGGGTGTTTTTTTTTAATTCTCACAATTAACAACATTTTTAAAAAAGGTCAGTAAAACAATTTAAAACATCCTTGCATACTAACATATGCAATGCTTTAAAAATAAAAGACTTTTTGTTGCTACTAAAATGCACATAGGATAATGTCACCTACCTCTTAAGTAAGCAGTCAAAAGTTTTGAATTTTTTCATATTTTTTTGGAAACAAAATGACACAATCGCATCCACCTGCTATGATCTTATAATGTTGCTTAATGAGATGAGTGGTGTGCAGGTGAAATGTTAATCATCCGATTAAATTATGAGAGTGAATGTCGTGTTTGGTCATCACTATCATACATCAGTTACACCTGCCCTGGAGCAGGTTCAAACTTTAGGTGCCCATAGGGGAGAAGGCATGTGATGCCATCACGTCACCAAAGCACCGCCCCTATTATTAAATACCGAAATTCACGCCATTGAATAGCGGGGGCGGGGCTTAATGACATAATTAAGGTCCGCCCCCACCGTTCAATGCTGTGAATTGTGGCGAATGTGGGTGCTTGCCTACCCTTCCTGGAGTCCGGGAGGACTCTCCAAAATCTGGATCCTCCCAGGAATTCCGAAGAGCTGACAAGTATGCTTACGTCTGAAGAAAAACGTACTTTGGGGTACTACTGATATTGAATTGTCCGCATCTGCTTAGGAATGCCTTTACTGAACATCGTCTAAAATTCATCTGCCCGTCATTTCCCTGTTACGCACTTCAAGTAGTAAGTGTTGTTTGCATTCACAGATGAATTGCATGGAATTGCATGCGTTGGCATAAGGTCCGTTTTGTGAGCATGCGCATAGCTATTTCACACAAAATATGGCATACAACGGGATCTGTGTTTGAAGATGAATCGGGCTCTATAAGCCTTAAATAAATGCCGGAACTACGTTTCTGTTTGCTCCAGTACAAATTAAGCCCTGGCAATATGTATGCAGTTTGTAAACTTATGAAATTTGTTTTATTTGTGTTGCTTTAACCTTTATGTAGTGTGGTTAAGTGGATCATTATATACTAATTATCAGTGTATTTGTACGATGATGTTACAGTCAAACAAATATCTGATATCTACCTACAATATTAGTAAATAGAAAAGATAATGCATACACACTAGAACATCCTGTGTGGAAGCCTCCAGGGACTCATTTTTTTGTAAGACACCAAAACTGGCAGGAAAGGACCCATGGGAGAGGCAATAAGGTGTTGGGATAGGTTAGTACTACTTATATTTAATGTAGTGCTTTTGGAATTCCCATGGAAACCTTATGTGCATTATTGATTAACCTAGCATTATTATTAGTGTTAGTGTTATTATTATTATGATGATTATTTATATACATTCATTTATACACTCTTTTTGCAGAAACCATCATCCGGTAAACTTATTGAGAGTATATTTAAAGTAGACAGTGTTTTAATTTGTCAACTGTCCCTAATAGCCCTTGCAGAGTGTCAGAATCACTAGGTGGAATTGATGATAGCTGCCAGCAGTTGGCGCTACTGAGTACTGAGTCTAACACGCCCCTGGTTTTCACCAGGAACCCCCCGCAAGGAGGTATGGACTTTGCTGCAAGGGATGTGCAGTTTGCGGCCCTCATTATCAGTCAGCTGGCGAGGTAACAATTGAGGCAGCGATGGCAGCCCACCAGGATGCAGGATGAAAGAGTAGTCAGCAAGCCGGATCAAAACCAGAGGAGCGGATATAGCCAAATCAGAAGCAGGAGAATGGTCAGGAAACCGGGTCAATACCAAATATCACTCTAAGCCAGAATCAGGATCAAAAGGAGAAGTCAGGAACAAGTCAATACCTAAATAACAGCAACACAGGAACAAACGCTGGAGCAAGGCTGAAGACCAAATACTCTGGCACTAGACATGTGTCAGAGGCTGCTTTAAGGTGCCTCCTGATTGCGCTAGGGAGATTTTGGCGGCAAGACATGCTGGCTGCAGACAGGTGAGCAGAGATAGCATCCCGCTGCTAGGCAACAAGACGTGGTTGCTGAGAAGGTGCAGGTGTCCGTCTCCTGCACCAGTTGTCAGTGCGGAAACGGCGCCTGACACAGAGATGGCACAGCTGACTAGGTTTAATTGATTTGTTTGTCAATGTATTTAAGTTTTTAAGATTTTATATATTGGCAGAAAACTTAACTTGCTTGGCACATGGCCAAAAACCATGTATCAAGTGTTACATTAAAGTCATGGCTCGTCGGAGGGAAGTACTTAAGTGTTAATACCAGCCCTGATGTTAACTTAATAGCATACATGATAAGCTCTGACAACACCTGTCTTTTTGTTTTGTATACATATATGGACATTTATATTGCCATGTAGCTGGTACCATGTACAATATGGGATATACCAAATCGCTGGCTTATTATTTTCTCTGGTTTTGTCTCAAAATATCGCCTTATGTTGTCATAAGAGCTGTCCATCAACCTTATTTAAGGTTGGTTTGGGTGTGGTTGATAAGCCATCCCTTGCTAGATGTAGGTTCCTGTACCTGGGAGGTGAGTAAATCTGAGTTAATGGTTTTAAAATCATATAGGCTAGTGTAGGAGCTGCATATAATGAGGAGCCCTTGACGCTGGGATACAGGCTTAAATGTTTTGATAAAAATATGAACTGATGCCACATATTTTCATTTTGCAGTGTTAAGGACAAGCACTGACAACACTTGTCTTTTTAATAGCATACATATTTAATAAATAGACCGAAATCGGTCTCCAGCCAGCCCCAAAATTTATTTAAAAGTGTTCCCATTTAATAAATACATCTCTTTCCCTCCCCCAAACATCCCTGGCAATAAATTAATAGCATTTACATTTAATAAATATACCTATTTTCCACAACCATCCCAAAAATAAATAATTCATATTCACATTTAATAAATAGTCCTCCTCCCCAAAATCAGCCCCATATTCAATTAGTAGCCCAAAACCACCCAAGAATTAAAGATCCCATTACCCCATCAGAAATTAATAGGTCCCACTATTAAATTTAACGCCCCACAAATAAATTAATAGCACCCACAATTAAATAAATCGCCCCCACCCACAGTATAGCATTAAACTAATAGGCTATCTCTCATACTAATTACATTCAGACAATCCCCCCTTTCCCTTCATTACATTCAGACAATCCCCCCTTTCCCTCATTACATTCAGACAATCCCCCCTTTCCCTCCTTACATTTAGACAATCCCCCCTTTCCCTCATTACATTCAGACAATCCCCCCTTTCCCTCATTACATTCAGACAGACTAGCCCTATTCCCTGATTACATTCAGACAGACTAGCCCTATTCCCTGATTACATTCAGACAGACTAGCCCTATTCCCTGAATACATTCAGACAGACTAGCCCTATTCCCTGATTACATTAAGACAAGCTCCCTCATTCCGTCATTACATCCAAACAAACCCCTTCCCACACGACACACTTAGAGAGGAGACTGACACAGACACATATAGGGGGGACAGGGTGGAGATGTGCACATGTATTGAGGGGGTGGAGCAAGTGTTATGCACACATGCTCTGCAAGGATAGCTGATCATGTGAGCAGCTTCAAATGAAGCGGAGAGAAAAAGTCTGGGTATGTCATACCGGCACATACCACCCCACTTTGAGCACTGTTTCTAAGGGATGCCCAAATGAGAAATAAAATCAACATGGAAATATTGTGCACTGGAATAATACATGAGTGGCAAAGAGATAAATAAAATCAAAGGATTATCTGTATTAACTCTGGAGTCCAGGGGGTATATTTACTATACTGCAGGTTTGAAAAAGTGGAGATGTTACCCATAGTAACCAATCAGATTCTAGCTGTCATTTTGTAGAATGTGCTAAATAAATGGTAACTAGAATATGATTGGTTGCTATAGGCAACATCTCCAACTTTTCAAACCCGCAGTTTAGTAAATATACCCCTAGGATTTCTTAAATATAGGTGAATAGATACAATTTGTATTGATCTCTTATGGTCTCAGAGAAAAGAAAGACAGATTATAGGGTAGTATAAGCACTTTAATAAGGTATAAAATAACATACATTAAAAGAAAGTTTATACGCTTATCTGATTATAATATTCTTATCATCAAATGAAGCTTGAGGTCCCTTTTGCCTCACAGTGTTGTCAGGAAGAAGTTCTCTGCTCGGGAGCCATGTCAGAATTCGTTTCCAGGATCAGTATTCAGATTGAAGAATCGGTTTGATGTCCACTTTGATGACTTCAATGCGTTTCATATCTGACATCCTCAAGGGTTAAATCTAGGGATGTGCACCGGCGACTTTTGGTGTCTCGTGTTTTGTGTTTTGGATTCGGATTTCCTTCAGGTTTTGGGTTCGGATTTGTTTCACAAAACACCTGCCGAAAGATTTTGGTTCGGATTTAAGGTTTTGGATTCGGATTTTTTTTGAAAAAAGCATAAAAAGTTCAAAAATCTAGTTTTTGGGCTTATTTTCACTCCTACGCTATTATTAACCTCAATAACATTCAATAACAATAATTTCCACTATTTTACAGTGTATTCTGAACACCTCACAATATTGTTATTAGTCCAAAACGTTGCAACGAGGTATCTTTCTGGACTGCGTAGTGGAGTGGTTCCCACAATATAATAAGAAAACCATCAACTGGTCTGAATCGCACCAAAAAATATACCTGAACTGCGTAGGGGAGTGGTCACCACAATATAATTTAAAAACCCTGAACTGGTCTGAATCGCACCAAAAATGTATCTGGACTGCGTAGAGGAGTGGTCACCACAATATAATTTAAAAACCCTGAACTGGTCTGAATCGCACCAAAAAATGTATCTGGACTGCGTAGAGGAGTGGTCACCACAATATAATTTAAAAACCCTGAACTGGTCTTAATCGCACCAAAAATGTATCTGGACTGCGTAGAGGAGTGGTCCCTACAATATAATTAAAAAACCCTCCACGGGTCTGAATTCCCAAAAAAAAGTTTCTTGACTGCGTAGTGGGGTGGCCCCGGTACACAATTTTTTACCGAGGCCACAATATAATTAAAAAACCCTCCACGGGTCTGAATTCCACCAAAAAAGTTTCTTGACTGCATAGTGGAGTGGCCCTGGTACTAAATTTGGTACCGGGGCCACAATACCTCCTACAAGTTCCAAGTGTAGTGTTTATAACATATAACACTACAGTAATTCTAGTACGTCAATACCTCTTGTTTTAAATAATGACAGGGCATTTTACTTTTGGTTTATTTTTTTGGAATTTGTTGACATTTTGTTTTACTTTTTGAACATGGCAAACAACTGTTGAATGGTCACATAATGCCAAAAAAAATAGTTGCAAGATGGAATTGTCCTTGGGCCCTCCCACCCACCCTTATGTTGTTGAAATAGGACATGCACACTTTTACAAACCAATCATTTCAGCGACAGGGCCTACCAAACAACTGTGGCTGAAATGATTGGTTTGTTTGGGCCCCCACACCAAAAAAGCTATTCATCTCTCCCTGTACAAAATAGACAGGCTCTACTGAGGCAAGATGTCGTCCTCATCCTCAACCTCTGATTCCTCTCCCCCTACAGTGTGTACTTCCTCCTCCTCACACATTATCAATTTGTCCCCGCTGGACTCCACAACCACAGGTCCCTCTGTACTATCTGGAGGGCAGTGCTGTACTTCATTGAGGAATTGATTATTCATTTTTATAAACATCATTTTTTCAACGTTGTGAGGAAGCAACCTCCTTCGCCGCTCACTGACCAGGTTCCCAGCTGCACTAAAATCTCTTTCCGAGTACACACTGGAGGGGGACAACTCAGGTAAAATAGAGCCAGTTTGTACAGGGGCTTTCAAACTGCCTTTTTTTCCTGCCAGTAACAATATGGACTGTCTGACATGTCTATTTGGATGGTGTCAGCAAAATAATCCTCCACCATTTTTTCAATTGTGACAGCATCCAATTCAGCGACAGTAGACATGTCTGCAATGGTTGGCAGGTCCTTCAGTCCGGACCAGATGTTATCAGCATCCCCGCCAGCGGCTCTTTTAGGAAAACTGAGCTTTTTCCTCGCAGCCATAGATGTGGAAGAAAATGAGGGTGGAGCTGTTGGCATGTCACGGTCCTCTTCAGAGGACAATCTCCTGACCAGCAGGTCTTTGCATCGCTGTAGACTTGTGTCCGCCAGAAACAGAGACACAACATACGCTTTAAACCGAGGATCGAGCACGGTGGCCATAATGTATTCCTCTGACTTTAAAAGACTGACCACCCTCGGATCCTGGCAAAGCGTACGAAGGGCTACATCCACAAGAGCTACATGCTTGGTGTAATCGCAATGGTTTACCAGCTCCTCCCTCACTTTCTCCAGCTGCTTCTGCAACAGCCTGATCAGGGGAATGACCTGACTCAAGCTGGCAGTGTCGGAACTGACTTCTCGTGTCGCAAGTTCAAACGGCTGGAGAACCTTGCACAACATGGAAATCAGTCTCCACTGCGCTTGACTCAGGCGCATCCCCACTCCTTTGCCTATGTCGTAGGTGGCTGTGTAGGCCTGAATGGCCTTTTGCTGCTCCTCCATCCACTGCAGCATATAGAGGGTGGAGTTCCAGCGCGTCACAACCTCTTGTTTGAGGTGATGGCAGGGCAGGTTCATGGTTTTTTGATGTGCCTCTAGTCTGCGGTAGGCACTGGCTGAATGCCGAAAGTGTCCAGCAATTTTGTGCGCCACCGCAAGCATCTCCTGCACACCCCTGTCACTCTTGAGGTAATGCTGCACCACCAAATTAATGGTGTGGGCAAAACATGGGACGTGCTGGAAATTGCCCATATTTAATGCCCGCACAATGTTACTGGCATTGTCTGACACCACAAATCCCCATGAGAGTCTAAGTGGGGTAAGCCACTGTGAGATAATTTCCCTCAGTTTCTCTAATATGTTGTCAGCGTTGTGCCTCTTATTAAAGCCTGTAATACACAATGTTGCCTGCCTTTGCACGAGCAGCCATTTTGTAGATGCTGCTACTAATGCAGCTGTTGCTGTTGCTGCGGAAGGGGATGCATCTACCCAGTGGGCTGTCACAGTCATATAGTCCTTCGTTTGCCCAGAACCACTTGTCCACATGTCCGTGGTTAAGTGGACAGTGGGTACAACCGCATTTTTTAGAGCACTGAGGACACTTGATCGTACTTCTCTGTACATTTTTGGTATCGCCTGCCTAGTGAAGTGGAATCTCGACGGGATTTGGTACCGGGGACACAATACCTCCATCAACCCTCTAAATCCCAGTCCACTGATGGCGGACACCGGGCGCACGTCTAACACCAACATTGCAGTTAGAGCCGCAGTTATACGCTTTGCAATAGGGTGACTACTATTGTATTTTGTGGTCATGGCAAACGACTGTTGGACGGTCAATTGTTTTGTGAAAGACTTAGCGGTCTTACGACTTCACCTCTGGGAAGATGACCGACTAACAGCAGTAGTGGCAGTAGTAGTCGTACCGCTGCAGAATTCCTCGGATGAATCCCGTATTGAAGAGGACTCAGTCTGGCTGCTGACTTGGGCTGCAGGACTGAATCTGATGGAGATTGTGGAGGAAGTTGACGAGGAGGGTGTTGCTGGTGTGTGTATCCAACTGGACCACGGGATTTAGGTGTCCCTGTACCGATGACGGTCCTAGTCCCAGTTCCTGAACTAACCACTGAACTATGAAGGTTATTCAGGTGACGTATAAAGGAGGATGTCCCTAGGTGGCCAAGATCCTTACCCCTGCTTATTTGAGCTTTACATAAGCTACATATGGCCATACATTGGTTGTCTGGATTTGGATAAAAATAACTCCAGACCGAAGAGGTGCATTTTTTGGTCTTCTGACCAGGCATGACGATGGGCTTTTTCATCCCATGGACATCAGCTGTTTCCCCCCCTGGTGCCTCATTTACAATAACCACATCACCATCCTGATCATCAAGTTCCTCCACAGCGCCAGCTACATCATCAATAGCCTCCTCCCGAGCCACCTCTTCCCGTACAGTGATGGGAAGGTCAGGCTTGACAACCACCAACACCCTTGGACTCGCCTTGGGGATTTGTGATAATTTCTCTTAAGAAGGCAGAGTTGTTTGCTGTTTTGTTGCTGACAGCATAACTCTCTTAAATTTTTTGTAGGGGGGGAGGAGGAGGAGGGCTGAGGATCCTTGGGTGAAGCTGAACCACTAGTCATGAACACGGGCCAGGGCCTAAGCCGTTCCTTGCCACTCCATGTCGTAAATGGCATATTGGCAACTTTACGTTTCTCCGCAGATGATTTTAAGTTTCTCTTTTTGCTACTTTTTGAGAACTTGGGCTTTTTGGATTTTACATGCCCTGTACTAGGAGATTAGGCATCGGGCTTGCCAGACGACGTTGATGGCATTTCATCGTCTATGTCATGACTAGTGGCAGCAGCTTCAGCATTAGGAGGAAGTGGGTCTTGATCTTTCCCTACTTTATCCTCCAAATTTTTGGTCTCCATTATATGTAGCACAAGATACTGCAGAATGTGTGAACTTGGTAATATTGCAGTACCAATGGACTTATACTGCTGGATTGGTTTTGCAAATTTTGTTATAATTACTTTTTTTTTTAATTTTTATTTTTTAAACACTTGGGAATAATGGGGAAATAACTATGCCCTTAGAAGCACAGAGCATAGGACACAGCACCACTGGACTGAACAGGACACAGCACAGGACCCAGCAGCACCACTGAACTCAAAATTGACAGAGCACAGCACACAGCACCAATGGACTGATACTGCAGAATGTGTGAACTTTGTAATATTGCAGTACCACTGGACTTTTACTGCTGAATGTGTGAACTTGGTAATATTGCAGTACCAATGGGCTTATACTGCAGGATTGGTTTTGCAAATTTTGTTGTAATTATTTTTTTTTTTTGTATTTTTTTTTATAACTTTTTTTAAATGTTTTAAACACTTGGGAATAATGGGGAAATAAAGAACTATGCCCTTAGAAGCACAGAGCACAGGACACAGCACAGGACCCAGCAGCACCCAGCAGCACCACTGAACTCAAAATTGACAGAGCACAGCACACAGCACCACTGGACTAATACTGCAGAGCACAGCACAGCACAGCACAGCACAGAACTAAACAGCACAGGATGAGATCTACCAGGACAGAGGACCACCTAACACACCCTCCCTCTACCCTGATCAATGCCAGAGTGAAGATGGCGGCGACAAGCGGGGAATTTATAGGATCCGAGTATCGCGAGATCCGACAGCGGGATTATGACTCCGAGCCTCGGTTTCAGGTTTTCATTTGGCGCCAATACCCGGATCTCTCTCGGATCCGACTCGGATCGGAAAGGTTCGGGTGGGCTCGGATTCAGGAAATCCGAGTGCGCTCATCTCTAGTTAAATCATAGTGGTCATTATATACAGTTCAAAATATATGCCAACAGGGGATTGAATCTACTGTGCATGCTCTGTCTAATTAATTTATAGAACCAAGTACTCTAGATAATATCATCAATTAACAACCAAAACTACATAAGTCTTTCAAGTGTTATATTTTAATAGCAGTAGTTTCTTTTCGACATAAAAAAGAAAAATCAAATGTTGCTCAATTAAAATTGTATATTTAGATTATAATTTAGCTAACTTGTGCGACTTGCACAAGCTTTGTTTATATTAAAATTAATCTTATTTTTTGTTGCTAAACTGTGAAGAATTTTTAGGTTTAGTCATACAGGTCATTGGAGACAGTTACAAATACATATTGTAAATCCATAGATAGAATTCATATTTAAGGGTGATTAACAATCACTATGTATAATATGTTCTGAGAGGCTATTTTTTTTAAATGATCCAAACATAGCTGAGAGATAAAGATGTTTATAATAAAGAGATTGACATGATTAGAAAAATATATATCTATGAAGGCTATTCAAGCACCAAGTTACATTCTACCTTCATTAAAATAGGCAAGGAAGAGAGTTTACTATGGAAAAAGGATGAAAATAAAACTGTATCATCATCATAATCAATTGGGGGCAAACAAAAACTAATAAACAAACTGGGTAAAACAGCCAGAGAGGTGAGAAGGCCCTGCTCACAAGCTTACAATCTATGGGACAATGGGAGTTTGATACATGAGGTTAAGTCTACATTTTGCATTTAGGTCCAGCCAGACTGTAAAGGCAAAAGTGACTCATAAGCTAAATGATTCTGTCACACAACAATGTTGGTCAGGGGGTAGTTGTCTTGTGTGAAATTGTGTAACGGATGGTAATAGGGTAGTGTAGTGAGGTTAAGAGGGTGGTTGAGGAATATTATAAGCTTGTCTGAAGATGTGGGTTTTCAGAGAACGCTTGAAAGTTTGTAGACCAGAGGAGAGTCTTATTGTGCGAGGGAGAGAATTCCATAGACTGGGTGCAGCCCGAAAAAAGTCCTGTAACTGGGAATGGGAGGATGTAATGAGAGTGGATGAAAGACACATATCTTGTGCAGAATGGAGTTGTCGAGTTGGGAGATATTTTGACAGGAGATGTATGTTGGTGCAGCTTTGTTGATGGCTTTGTAGGTTAGTAAAAGTATTTTATATTGGATTCTCTAGAAAACAGGCAACCAGTGTAGAGACATACAGAGTGATTCAGCAGAGGAATAACGATTTGCAAGGAAAATCAATTTTGCCGCTACATGCAAAATATATTGCAGAGTGTCTTGAACAGCACTCATCTGAGTCTACGTGATGCAGGTGTGACACAGGGTTAACCAAATCACAACCACCTGGTCTGTTTAAAATGTATAAATCCTTCCCTATCTATGCCACGCACTAGCTTTGCGATACTAATTATACCACCACCAAGGTTTTTCTGACAAGAGCTGACACTCTTATTTAGGAAGCCTTCGGTTCTCCCTAACATTAATCTAACACAATTTACTTTTTATCAGAGTTCACATAAAACCTCAATGTTCTCCTTGTTTCAATTATGTAGCGTCTTGACCAAACTGTCGCGTGAATTCGTAAGAACACAGAGACTAGAACTTATTAAGTGTAATTTAATATGGAAAATACATGCACAATGCTTAAGATAAAAAAATAATAAAAGACATACAAATATAGTACAATTGTTTCTTATAAAAAGGATAAAACACAGAATTGATACTTCACTTAGAATCAAGTTTCTGGTGCTGGGAGAAGCAGAAAAATGGAACCTCTTTAATCAAATGACTCCCTCAGAGTGAACAACGAGTTACATTTTCAACACAGTTTTAAAACCAAGCTACAGGGCCCACAGCCCCCCTTCCTGAGAGGTCAGAACCAACAGGACTGTAGAATGCAAATTAGGGTTTTATGATTATGCTGTAGAGACAGGTTTTTGTCACTCTATGCTAACTTCTAACCCATATGACATACAAACCTGATTTTACCTCCACACAACAGGTCATAAGTTTCCCCTTTATCTGCATACCACACATGCCTCTGGTAGGTACGATATTGGAGAAAATTATATGATATTTTCCTGTGACCTTATTCAGCTTGAATCTGTCATTACCATACAACCCTGTCTCTGCAGTCGGTTTGTCTGGGGCCTCCCAAACAAGTGTTAGATTTCATTGTCTTGCAAGAGATATCCTCAAGGGCTTTCACATTTGCGTCCTGCCATAAATGGTATAAGGTGCTACCCTTATCTACCAGCCCCCTCTGGGTAGTTTACCATACACAAAATCCATTGATCTAACAGCTTCTAAGAGAACCATGTCACACTATTTCTAGGAAGTAATTCACAAACATATATTTGCAGATATATGTCTAAAAATTAGCTTGCACATGACACCTCCCCTTTTTAAGAGATCCCACCTGGTTCAAATGGAATAGCTGATAGCTAGGTCTCAATAGGTTCTCTGGGGGGATGGGTTAAGATGGGTTTAATTACCTCAGGTGGCTGGGCCTCCTGATATTTACATAGCTGTGGGCTAACCTCTGTATTCTTAAGGGGTCCTATCCCTTGCGCTGCAGCTACTAGATCCACTGGCAAGTCCTTCTTCCCCCTATCTGGCAATCTACAGACTGTCAGGGCACACGCCTCACTGTCATTATGAGCCTTCAACAGATTATCATGAAAATTCCTCCCTATCATCCTGGCAGGGGGATCATACCACTGCTTCTGGCTTGTCTGGGCCTGCGTCATGTTCTCATGTACCAACCCTGTTACAGTGTGCACTTTGTCTCTAATCCTCATGTCCTCTACGTAAGCCTGAGGGAAAAATGGCCTGGGATTCCTGACACTGCACTTCTAGGTGGGGACACAATATGCAATTCTGATCTGAGGGTCTAAGGAACAGGACTCTCCGCTCCCCCTTAGACTCATCTCTCTGGGGGTGTAGTGTAACAGGGAGTTTGGGCCCCTTATCTATCTCCTCTAAGCTGTTAGACGGCTGGCTAAGTGAGTGTGGGCTAGCAACTGACTCCCCTGTCTCTATAGACAACTCAGAGGAATTGTCAGAACTCAGATGTAGATCTAAGTGGTGAACATTCGAACTACAGGTCCCAGCATCAATGTAAGGATTGCTGTCCCTCGCTACTTCCCGTTGGTCAGGACTATGTGTCTCTCCCTCATGCTCAACCGCTCTGTGTGCAGCTGATTCAGGCACAGAATACACATCTTCACTCTGCCCGCCCTCACAGTTACCTGGTACAGCATCTTCTGAGCATATTACCTGGGTAGCAACATTGTCTTTCTCTAGCACAACAGAATTAATCACATGGTCATCTGTCCCATTTCTAGTAAGCATGATATCTACACCAGTATTAATGCCAATATCTGCAATAAAAATGTTCGCTGTCCCTATCCCATGACAAGATGTCAGTGTGAAGACAGGTTTGGATTCTAACACAATACTGTTATTGGCATTATCCTCATTATTCACATTGGGTACAATAATACATTCTCTTTCCTTGTCACCTCCTGGTGCCTGGGAAAAAACATGGTTACTCTCAGCAGGTTCTGGTACTGTAACATGGGCGGCATTAAAATCATTACACACTTCAGGTATAATATGGCATTTCCGTTCCCTGTCACATCCTGCTGCCTGGGAACAAAACGTTGGTATTCTCAGCTGATTCTAACACAGTGACATTAGCATCATTACCTACATCAGATATAATAAGACATTCCCTTTCCCTGTCACATCCTGGTTCACACATTTCAGGTGCAATTGAACAGACCTTTTCCTTGTCACCTCCTGCTACCTGGGAACAAACTTTGGTACTTTCAGTTGATTCTGACACAGTAACAGGTGTGGCATTGGCATTGTCATTACAGACATACTGAGACAACATTCTTTCTAAATCTGTCCCCAGTAACACATTTATAGGCATATTATCCGAGACCCCGACATCCCTTATACCTCTTCCAGCACCCCAATCAAGGTAAACTTTGGGTACAGGTACAGTAAGGTGAATTCCACCCACCCCTTTCACAGAAATACATTTTCCTGGAAGGAAGTCCTCTAACCCTACCAGTTCTGAATGTACTAACGTAACATCCGCACCAGTGTCTCCTAACCCCACAGTTACCTTGTCACCCACAGTGACTGTTTGTAGGTTGTCCTTCCGGCCCCCTTTTGGTCCCTGTCACGGGCACTAGGAGTTGCTTACCCGAGTTTCACCAGATGGAACTCTGCTAGAGAGGCGGGGTTATTGCACGCACCTCAAAGCAGGCAGGTGAATGATTGGAGCGACACAACAGCAGGACAGTAGAGATAGTCTGAGGAAGTCAGCGACTTGCAGCTATGGTTAGAGGAAAGTCAGCGACTTGGAGCAGTAAACTGGAGGCTGAAGATAATGTAGACACGAGGAGTGGACGTGGATAGGTGATGGTAGGTAGAGGAGGAGTCAGTGGTCTGCGTACAGCAAGTTGTACCACTGCAGTGATGGGAAGAATAGTACTGGTGCAGGTAGGAAGCAGGGTAGACGGTGGTCTGCGTTCAGCAAGTTGTACCACCGCTATGGTGAGGAGTCTTGTCCAGGTGTAGGTAGGTAATAGGAGAGTCAGTGGTCTGCGTATAGCAAGTTGTACCACCGCTGTGATAGGAGGACTTGTCCAGGTGCGGGTAGGTAGCAGGGAAGTCAGTGGTCTGCGTGCAGCAAGTTGTACCACTGCTGTGAGAAGGAATGAGGACTTGTCCAGGTGCAGGAGAGTGAAGTTGAAAGGCAAACTGTGGCTGTAAGGAAACAGCGCGAGTAGAGCAATGTCTTGTGAGGCAGAGATGGAAGGCACAATGAATAGTCTGTATGGAGTAGATGCCTTGCAGGGAGGAGAAGCTGGTCACAGCAGATATGCACAATAACGCTAAGTAGTAGCGTGAGGAGATATCGTAGCTTGAGTAAAAGCTTGTCCTAAATGAAGCAATGCAGTAACACAGTCTATATGGGTACTTGTACCCTGTGCAGCAAACAACAATGGATACAACTGGTATGCGAGCAATAGGCAATAGTCAATAGTCAGTAGAGCATACCCAGTTGTGTAGATCCAGAATCAGCTGAGAAGTGAAGCGTTGTAGCGGTATGGGAACCGCCGCTGAGTTAAGCAGGGAGCAGCGTGGAAGCTGAAGCACGAGTAGAGCTGGAAGTAGTTTGGAAACTGTACACACGAGTAGAGCTGGAAGCAGTTTGGAAACTGCACACAGGAGTAGAGCTGGAAGCAGTTTGGAAACTGTACACAGGAGTAGAGCTGGAAGCAGTTTGGAAACTGTACACACTAGTAGAGCTGGAAGCAGTTTGGAAACTGCACACAGGAGTAGAGCTGGAAGCAGTTTGGAAACTGCACACAGGAGTAGAGCTGGAAGCAGTTTGGAAACTGCACACAGGAGTAGAGCTGGAAGCAGTTTGGAAACTGTACACAGGAGTAGAGCTGGAAGCAGTTTGGACACTGCACACAGGAGTAGAGCTGGAAGCAGTTTGGAAACTGCACACACCTATAGAAGTTCACTGGGAGTGAGACTTCAAGATCAGGCAACTACCTAAGGCTGCAGGTGCCTTAAGTAGGGAGGGGTGATTGATCCATCAATCACATTAGTGGTCAGGTGTAGTTGTTAAAGGGACCTGCGCATGCCCAGTGCGACAGGATGGCGGACGGCCGCGGTTCCACACAGGTGTGAGCGGGAAAGATGGAGAACCACGTACCAGAGTGGAGGCACTCACACTCCGGTAAGTGACAGTCCCGCAACACACAGGACAGCTGGTGAAGATTGCAGGGAAGGTACCCCCCCCAGCGGAGTTCTTCTCTGGACAGGCGGTACTAATGTGCCCCACCTGGTTGCACACAAAAGACCCGCGGGTGTCTCCCACAACAGGCTTTGCCTCAACCCTCCCAAAAGATGAAGAAACAGTGGGTGATGGTGTTGGTCCTCCTGGCCGGCCCCCTTTCCAGGCTGACTGCCCTGGCACAAAAGTTCCTCTTTTAGCTGCAGGTGCCCGGGTGACAGTGTACTTGTCAGCCAGTCTAGCTGCTTCCGCAGATGATGTAGGGTCCCGATCCACTACCCATTCCTTCACATCAGCTGGGCACAAAGTCAGAAACTGCTCCTGGATCATAAAATCTTGCAGAGCATCAAAGGTGGTGATCTGTAGTCCTCCAACCCACTGTTTGAAGGAAGCACACAGCTGGGCCAAAAGCCCGGAATATGTGTCAGAGGCACTGCATTTTAAATCTCTGAATTTCTGCCTATGCGCCTCTCGGGTGATGTTAAAACAGTGCAACAGGGCGATTTTGATTGCCTCATAAGTTCCGTCCATCTCAGGTGGAAGATCTGCAAAGGCTTCTAATGCTTTACCTCGCAAACCAGGGGTAAATATTGTGCCCACTGATCTTTGGCCAGTCCATACTGTCATGAAGTCTTTTCAAATCTTCGCAAAAAAGCATCCAAATCCCCGTCTTTTTCCAATACAGGGAAATTCTCAGGACGGGGTCTGCTAATACCAGCCTCTTTGGCTTTTGGCTGGCGTTTGAGCTTGGCAAGCTCCAGCTCATATCTCCTCTCTGCCTCTCGCTTGGCAGCTTCTCTTTCTGCCTGGCGCTCGGCTTGGCGCTCCGCCTCCTCCATAGCAGCACGCCTCTCTGCTGCCTCTATAGCAGAACGTCTCTCTCGCTCCTGACGGTCAGCATCTTCTTCTCCTGGAACTGCTGTATAAGTTGCATTTTAGTTGTAATGTCCGCTGGGAAATATTTCAGGGCAGTTTGCATATAAACGTCCATAGCAGTGTCCACACATGAACCATTAGAATCATCCGAAATTAACCGTCCCTGGTTTTGAGGAATATCCACAGTCAGGTCCACTTCTGAGACCTGGCTATGCTCTTCCTCGGACACAACTGTGAGTTGATGTTGATCCCTCTGCACAAGAGCTTAAATCAATTGCTCCTTACTTTTGCCACTAGTGGGAATTCCTGCATCCTCACAATCTGAAATCAGCGCCTCCTTTGTCAAACGTTTATATGCAGCAGCCATCTCCTCAGTTTAATGCCAAATAAAAAAAAGATAAGAAAAAAAAGAGAAGGGGAGGGAAAGAAACAATTGCTGTATGTCTTATAATGTTTTAAGCATTGAGTTCAGTCTCTGGTGAAATAGTCTGTATTTCCTCTCTCCGGGATCACACAACCCTAATTCACTTAAGTTCTTAAAAAATTAAAAATATATCCCACAAGCTTGCCACCAATTTGTCACGAACAGCACTCACCTGAGTCTACGTGATGCAGGTGTGACACAGGGTTAACCAAATCACAACCACCTGGTCTGTTTAAAATGATTAAATCCTTCCCTATCTATGCCATGCACTAGCTTTGCGATACTAATTATACCACCACCAAGGTTTTTCTGACAAGAGCTGACACTCTTATTTAGGAAGCCTTCGGTTCTCCCTAACATTAATCTAACACAATTTACTTTTTATCAGAGTTTACATAAAACCTCAATGTTCTCCTTGTTTCAATTATGTAGCGTCTTGACCAAACTGTCGTGTGAATTCGTAAGAACACAGAGACTAGAACTTATTAAGTGTAATTTAATATGAAAAATACATCAACAATGCTTAAGATAAAAAGATAATAAAAGACATACAAATATAGTGCAATTGTTTCTTATAAAATAAAAAGGATAAAACACAGAATTGATACTTCACTTAGAATCAAGTTTCTGGTGCTGGGAGAAGCAGAAAAAATTAAGGGTGTGCATCGGCCACTTTTAGTGTTTTGGGTTTTGGGTTTTGGGTTCTGATTAGCTTGAGGTTTTGGGTTCTGATTTGTTTTGCCAAAACATCCGACGAAAGGTTTTGGTTCTGATTTATTTTTAAAAAAGCATAAAAAGTGCTAAAAACCAGTTTTGTGGGTTTTTTTTTCACTCCTACGCTATTATTAACCTCAATAACATTCAATAACAATCATTTCCACTAATTTCCAGTCTATTCTGAACACCTCACAATATTGTTTTTAGTCCAAAAGGTTGCACCGAGGTAGCTTGAGCACATAATGCCAAAAAAAGAGGTACAAGATGGAATTGTTCTGGGCCTTCCCTCCCACCCCTCGCGAGATTCGACGCGAGACTTGGACGACAGAGCCTCGTTTTCAATTTTTTGCCCGCCGGAAATATCCGAACAGTGCTCGGATCCCGTTCGGATCCGCACTGTTCGGGTGGGCTCGGATTAGCGGAATCTGAGCCCGCTCATCTCTAGAAAAAATGGAACCTCTTCAATCAAATGACTCCCTCAGAGTGAATCACGAGTTACATTTTCAATACAGTTTTAAAACCAAGCTACAGGGCCCACAGTTCCCCTTCCTGGGAGGTCAGAACCAACAGGACTGTAGAATGCAAATTAGGGTTTTATGATTATGCTGTAGAGACAGGTTTTTGTCACTCTATACTAACTTCTCACCCATATGACTTACAAACCTGGTTTTACCTACACACAACAGGTTATAAGTTTCCCTTCATCTGCATACCACACATGCCTCTGGTAGGTATGATATTGGAGAAAATGATATGATATTTTCCTGTGACCTTATTCAGCTTGAATCTGTCACTACCATACAACCCTGTCTCTGCAGTCGGCTTGTCTGGGGCCTCCCAAACAGGTGTTAGATTTCATTGTCTTGCAAGAGATATCCTCAAAGGCTTTCACATTTGCGTCCTGCCATAAATGGTATAAGGTGCTACCCTTATCTACCAGCTCCCTCTGGGTAGTTTACCATACACAAAACCCATTGATCTAACAGCTTCTAAGAGAACCATGTCACACTATTTCTAGGAAGTAATTCACAAACATATATCTGCAGATTTAAGCCTAAAAATTAGCTTGCACATTGTCAGGCGCCGTCTCCTCCGTACTTCCACTCGGCGAAGATGGACGCCTGTCTCCGCTGCTCTGCCCGGATGGTTGCCGGGCAACAGGATAGTGGCGCCCCCCAGCCCTGTCTGGCGCATGCGCAGTGGTCCGTCCCGTTGCTAGGCAACGGGACGCTTTCTTCGGCACTTCCTGTGCCTGTCCACGGAACCTATCATCTGCCTCCTGCATCTATTTAAACCTGGCTCGGCGCCATTAGGGTGCCAGAGTAACAGGTTCCTGCCTCTAGCTCCCACTGTGTTTGTGCTCCGCGTTTTGACCAGGCTTCCTCGACCATTCTCCAGGCTCTGCCTTCCTGTTGTGACCCGGCTTGCTGACCATTCTCTATTCTGTTTGACCCACCGTGTTCCTGCGACCTTGGCTTGTTTGACATTTCTTCCCGATTCTCCCTCTGTACCTCGCATAACGATTGGCTTGACCTGGACCGTCTGACTCCTCTTTGCTACACCGGTAACTGACTAATAGGACCGCGACCTGCGTACCCTGTGCAGCAAAGTCCATACCTCCTTGCGGGGGTCCCTGGTGAAAACCAGGGGTACATTAGACTCCGCACCTATTAGCTCAGTGGCGCCAATACCGGTTAGTGTTCCTCTCTATTCGGGTCTGACACACATGACACAGGGGTTTGAGTCTGTTATGGGGTAGATCAGTAAGGAGGGAATTGCGATAGTCAATGCGGGAGATGATAAGTGCATGAATTAAGGTTTTTGCAGTGTCTTGTGTGATATTTGTGAATTCTGAAAATGTTTTTTAGATGTATATAACATGATTTAGATATAAAGTCAATGTGGGTAACAAAGAATAGGTGTGAGTCAAGGATTACACCTAGGCAGCGAGCTTGTCGGGTGGAATTAATGGTCATGTTATCAACAGAAATAGAAATGTCAGGTATGCTCTTGTTGGTGGGTGGAAATATTCTTAACTCTGTCTTAGAAAGATTAAGTTTTAGTGGGCGAGAGGACAAGATGAAATGGCAGACAGACAGTCAGTTACACGGGACAGCGCAGATGTTGAGAGATCAGGAGAGGATAGATAAATTTGGGCATCATCCGCATAGAGATGATACTGAAATCCAAAAGAACTTATTAGATTTCCAAGAGAAGCAGTATAGATAGAGAATAGCAGAGGACCTAGCTTTGCGGTACTCCAACTGATCAAGGAAGCAGAGCAGAGGTGGCCACAGAGAAATTAACAGTGAAAGAGCGATTAGAAAGGTAGGATGAGAAAAAGGATAGAACAGTGTCTCTTGAAGACCTAGGGATTCCAGCGTCTGTATGAGAAGAGAGTGGTCAACGGTGTCAAATGCAGCCGAGAGATCCAGAAGAATTAGGGGAGAGTAATGGCGTTAGGTTTTAGCAGTGATCAGATCATTGACCACCTTAGTCAACGCAGTCTCTGTGGAATGTTGAGAACGAATGCCCAGACTGAAGAGGATCCAACAGGTTGTTTGCAGAAAGGAAGTGTGTGAGGCGAGTGTAGGCAAGTCTCTCTAGGAGCTTGGAGGGGCACGGGAGCTGAGAGATGGGATGGTAATTTGATAGAGAGTTTGAGTCGGAATCTTGATTTTTTAGAATAGGATTACTTCGTGTTTGTATAGTGATGGAAAGATGCCAGTAGAGAGCGAGAGATTACAGATTTTAGTTAGAGGTAAAATGAGCACAGGAGGGGGCGTGGCCTGGTAGCCATCGGAGGTGGACGTGTTTCCCGGGAGCTCCGCTAACTTTCAGCCAAGACACCACTGATTCAAACCCAGTGGCCTTCCCAATTGTCTGGACGGACTGAGATAGGTGAGGGGAGCGCTGCAGACCCGCCAGCCGGATAGTCGCGCCAACCATATCCCCGTGAGAGCGGCATTTACCCACTGGTGCTGGGACACTCATTTCGCGGCAGCATCTGGAGCGCTAAAACGGGGAACATACCAGGTGTGCTGGTCCCCCGCTGGGAATCCCTCTGCCTGGCCTGATCCGAGGCTTTGATCCGGGGCACACTGGACCGGAAGTCACTGGACGCCATTGCAGGCTTCACTTCCGGTCTGGAGACTGAAGAAGGGCATCCTGGGGGCTGATTGAAAGCGGAGACCAGCAGAAAACTGCAGCAGGAGATCTGGGCTCAAGTGGAAACTGTGGGCAGAGTTGACTGGTCACCTTGCCAGCGCTGTACACCAGGTCAGTCTGGGGCTTGCTGAGAGGGGTCTGAATACAGCCTGATTCCGAATATTTCAACAGATGAGCTGCTTGATGTATGTTTGTATAGCTCCATACTAAACTGGGGCTATAACTTAACTTATCCACCTCGGCCTTCATCAACTGCCAACTGTCTGCTGCAGTCCCTGAACAGCTAAAATCACCTGTTTTAGTCAGTTTCACCAATATTTCCAGTGCCCAGGCCGTAACTTTACTATAGATCCACGCCCAGCCCCATCCACAGGAGTTTGCTGCCATCTTGTTGACATATAATTTATTGCAATGTATTGGCTGGGGTGACAGCTGCCGAATATCAGTGAACCCAATTCCAGCTAATATTTCCATGTAATATACATGATGCTCTGACCACTACCCACATGTGTCCTATTCTGCGTGATTGAGAACGACTAGTCCATGGGATCAAGCTCCATGTTGTGTCAATATTATAGCGCTGAAGGATCACCCTGAAGTTAACTGACCTCTTTATAATAATATAGAGCTCCGTCTGGATATTTCTTTCTACTTCCTTATAGAGCTTCTGCCAAGTGGAAACCGCCCATTTATCTGATATTCTCATTAGACTAAGAGCCCTGATAACTTACTGAGATGGCTCCGAGAAGGATCAAAAAGATTAAAAAGCTTAACCCACCTAGCGCAACTGCGCAGCTCCCCTTCTTCCGACAGAACAAACAGCGATCTATGTCCCCCCTCCGGGAAACGGGGATTGGAAGGGGAGAAGACTCTGAGCAGCTGGATATTGCCTCAACATCTATCCCGCCTTCTGAGTCCCCTACTCGCATGCAGGGCTGCCAAGAAGAATTCAGGGCCCGGGTACAACAAATTCATGGGGCCCCCCTCATATTCAAGTAAGCCCCAAAATTTTTTTGCGCCGCCTTAAGGCGGCGCAAAACAATTTAGGTGTATGATCATACATTCAGGGGCGTGGCTAGCCAAACGGCGGTGCAAAAATTTTGGGAGGTGTGGTCATGCATTTGGGGGCGTGGCAAACGTGCCATTGGGGCGTGGCTAACATAAAAACCACTAGGCTCTCAATTCGCCGGAGCGTCACATATGTTCAAGCACTCCTGACTTTCAGGACATCTACCACCACAGTGTAGTATACAAACAATGCAGTGTGTACACAAACAGTTCAGTCTTGGCCTACACCTTACATTGGGCACAACATTCACCAAAAATTGGTATTGTCCCTACTAGAATCACAACATTTCACACACTGTGCTGCTCTCTCCTACCTGTTCTTCTCACTTTCTCCACCTGTGGCTGCTGGTTTCTTTAGTTGTGGCTTGTCCGGATCCAGGAATGTTGAAGGACCTATTTTGAAAAAAAATGGCTACATTTAGAAAATTACAGCCAGCCCCGGCCTTAAATCAATAGCACTCACGATTAATAATTAGGCCTTCCTCCAGCCCCAACATTAAAATAATAGTATTCACATTTAATAAATAAACCTATTTCACTTCCTGCAAACAGCCCCAGCAATACCTATTTCCCGCAACCATCACTGCCATTAAATAATTCATAGTCACATTTAATAAATAGACCTCATTCTCCCTAAACTCATCCCAAGATTCAATAGCCCCCAAACCACCCCATCTTAAATTAATAGTCCCTACTATTAAATTGCCTCACCATCACCCTACAAACAAAATAGCGCCCATTAATTAGCCGCCACCTACCTCACACACACTACATTGCAACAAGCCCCCTGTGCCATCACACACATTACTGTGGCCCTTCATCACAACTACACTGTACCCCCTTATGCTCACACTGCGACCTCCATGCTGCTTTTCCCCCTTCTTTTTTACTTTGTGCCTCTCTCCCACTTTTTTTATTCCTCTGTTCCTCTCTCCCACTTTTTTTCCTCCTCTGTTCCTCTCTCCCACTTTTTTTTCCTCCTCTGTTCCTCTCTCCCACTTTTTTTCCCTCCTCTGTTCCTCTCTCCCCAATTTTTTTTTATTCCTCTGTGGCTCTCTCCTTTTTTTCCTCCTCTGTTCCTCTCTCCCACTTTTTTTCCCTCCTCTGTTCCTCTCTCCCCAATTTTTTTTTATTCCCCTGTGGCTCTCTCCTTTTTTTCCTCCTCTGTTCCTCTCTCCCACTTTTTTTTTATTCCCCTGTGGCTCCCTCCTTTTTTTCCTCCTCTGTTCCTCTCTCCCACTTTTTTTTTATTCCCCTGTGGCTCTCTCCTTTTTTTCCTCCTCTGTTCCTCTCTCCCACTTTTTTTTTTATTACTCTGTGGCTCTCTCCTTTTTTTCCTCCTCTGTTTCTCTGTCCCCTTTCTTTATAGTACTGTCCCTCCCTGTTTTCCTCCCCTAGCCTCTCCGTTTCTTTACTTACCTTTTGTCAACTTCTTTCTTTCCTTTTCTGCTCTTCTGTCTCCTCTTCTGTCTTCTTTCTTCCTGCTGGCTGTGGCGCTCCTCACTGACTGACAGGCGTGACTTGATGACGTCACGCCCGGCAGTCAGTGTGAATGGAGGAGAGGAGGGACACGGCGCCGCGCGATCACGTGAGTATTTTTTTTTTTTTAAATTAATTTCTTCTTACAGCTCCCAAGAAACCCAAGACCACCCCCCCCCCCCCCCCCCCCCCCCCCCCCCGCGGGAAAAAAAAATAAAAAAAGTTAAAAAAAAAAAAAGCGCAAGAGAGAAAAATAAAATAAAAAAATAAATAAATTTAATTAGCAGCGAGGGCCCGGCCCGGGCCCCCTGGCATGGCCGGGCCCGGGTAAACTGTACCCGCTCCCCCCCCCTCTCGGCGGCCCTGCTCGCATGACCGATCCTGAGGCTCCCATCTCGCTTAAGTCAATGCAATCTTTATTAGCCTCTTTGAAAGCCGACTTATCAACGGAACTGAGAGCCTCTATGAAAGCCATCCAAGCAGAGGTTGCGGCATTGGGCTCTAGGACGGTCCAATTGGAGAACAAATCAGAAGAAGTGCTCTCTTCACACAATGAGTTAATTACATCTCATGAGCAATTGGAGGCAGAAGTTATCTCTATGAGAGATAAGATGGCGGATATGGAAGATAGATCGCGTCGCAATAACCTCAAAATTCGGGGAATACCAGATCAGATCTGTAACGCAGAGTTACCATCCTTTGCCGCAAATCTGTTCCAAAAACTTCTCCCTTCAGCTTCCATACTAGATCTAACTATTGACCGCATCCACCGGCTCCCTAAAAATAAGAGAGCACCAGACAGTGTCCCCAGAGATACCTTATTATGCGTTCACTTCTTCTATATTAAGGAACGCATCCTGCGGGCGGCCAGGGAAGCAGAAGGCACAGATCTTCTTCAAGACATTCAAGTGTTCCCAGATTTCTCCCAACACACAGTGGCGAAGCGTAGAGCTTTCCAATCAGTCACAAGAGCTCTAAGAAGTAGTGATATTTCATACAGATGGGGGTTCCCATTGAAATTGTTGATCCACAGACACAACGTGCTACATATCATAAACTCGGTTGAAGAAGGGACAAAGCTCCTAACGACCTAGAACCTTCCGGTATCACAGCCTGATCCCAAAGCCAGAACCCATATTTCTAACGACTGTTCTACTCAAGGGGGATCAAGACGCAGAGAATCCCCGACTCGGGAGCAGCTCCCTAGTTCGATTTGAGTTATTTCTCGTTTGGGCTGGGACCCAAGTACACATTCTTCCTTCAGAATCGAAAGTAACTGTCGGTCAGATTCCTACAAACTCTTTTGGGACCCTATTTCTTCACCTTAAGGTCAATACAGAGCTATCCGGCGGAGCAAACGCTCATCAAGTCCACTTAAATATCTCTGGACCTCAGACGAGTGTCTTTAAGTCTTACTCAATAACTCTAGAGACTCAGACGAACATTTCCATGGTTCTTCTACAGTTTATCGAGCGGTCTCCCTAGTTGTAAAGTTGAGCTGTTGCTCGTTATCGGATACCCCTCCATTTCTATGTGTATTTGTTTTGTATTGGAGAATGCTTTTTTCTGCAGGTACAGTCTAACACATGGATGTAGTGTCTCCACGATCCTCAGAGGCTGATCTATAATGGAGGGATGAATCGGTGCCGACCCACTTTTCGAGCATAGGTTCTATTTAATTCATCGTCGCTCTCAACTGTATTTTGTATATTTTGTATACTTGTTATAGTTTTGCTAGAGGGAGCTTTAACTGAATACAAAGTTAGTTTCTATGAAGTTTGACTATCCCTTATATTTCCCCTCATTGAGATTGCTGTTTGGTTATTTCATATATAGGGGAGGAGATGCTTGCCTCTCTCTGGGTATATATATATATATACATATATAACTGTATGGGGGCTGATTTAAATAATCTCCCTCTCGATAACCTAATACATGGTACTTCCTTGCGTTTAAGGACTGTAGAAACACTGTATATTTGCTTGTTATGACTTACATACTCTGTGATAGATTCTGATGTGTGCTCATATTTATATATTTTCCTACTCGACTTTAGACAGGTTAAGGTTTGGGTTACGCATGCGGATGGTGGTGCCGATTGGCCCCAGGAATGGCACCCCAAGTTTGCGATTTTGCCTGTATTTTCCCTCTCCGGCAAAAATGTTAATCCTATATTTGGGATTATTTTTGTTTTTCCCACCCCCAGAGGGGATATATAACCCCCCCTCTTTTGCCCCCCCCTTACCTTTTGGAACACAGCACCTGAAGACACTTACATTGACTCCATTAAGAGGCCAGGTCAACCTTGACCGGTGCCTCATAGATGGCTCTCTAGTTGTCATGCCTCCAATCCCTCCCTTTAAGTGATGGTTACATTTCTGTCTCAGAACGCTAGAGGGCTTAACTCCCCTGCTAAACGTAGGTTGGCGTTAACATCATTTCATAAATTGAAAGCTGACATAATAGCAATTCAGGAGACACATTTTGCTGCCAAAGCCCCACCTGTCTTTAGGGACCAGCATTTTCCTATATGCTACACTGCTAATGGGCCCCATAAAAAATGCGGTGTTGCCATTTTACTCAGCTCGAAATGCTCCTTTAAACTTTCCACTACAGTGGAAGATAAGATGGGTAGATACCTGATAGTTATAGGACAATTGAATGAGAAATGGATAACTTTAGTGTCCCTTTATGCCCCTAACTCCAGACAACTTCACTTCCTGAAAAATACCTTAGCCCTGATTGAAAAAGTTAAAAGAGGTAGTTTGGTGATAATGGGTGATTTCAACCTAGTAGTAGAGCCCAAATTAGACAGATCTCTAAAACCAGGATATAAACATTCACAACCCCCTTCCACCTTGGATATGGCCCCGGGTAGGCTTTTGGCTGAATTTGGATTATATGATGTCTGGAGAACAGCTAACCCTAAAGATGGAGATTACACCTACTTTTCTACAGTACACAATACCTACTCTAGGATTGACCTCATCAAAACGCGAATTCTCCCCATGTCGTTGTCTGACCACGCTCCTGTGATATGGACATGGAAATCTATTCGAACGCCCTTTGCGTTACGGCCATGGCGGCTGCCAGAACACCTGTTATTCTCGCTTGAGGCGAAATTAGAGATAACAGAGGCTATTCACTCCTTCACACAAACCAACGACCCAGCCGATACTTCGATCTTTACTTACTGGTGCGCCCTTAAGGCGGTAGTTTGGGGCAAGATTATTCAAGTAGCCTCTAGACTACATAAGGCGAACATGTACTTACAGACGAAATTGGAGGCGAAACTTAAACTTTTAGACACCCATAACAAAACACACCCGTCCAAAGCATTAAATCTAGAGAGAACACAGGTGAAAGCCGAACTGCAAAAACTACTTATGCAGCGTATCCAAATGGCACTATCTAAGCTACGCCAAAAATATTATGTAGCGGGTAACAGAGTGGGTGGATTGCTGGCACGTAAACTCAGGGGTCTGCAGGCCCGGGATCGTATTAGAACCATTACGACTTCCAAGGGCACTAAGATTACTAACCCTAAAGCTATTGCAGACTCTTTTGCACAGACTTATATAATTTACATACCGACACCTCTACCCACCAGCCAACAGAACATGATATTGCCACCTTTTTGAGGGATCTTCCCCTGCCAGTTATATCCCCCTCTCTCAGGGAAGAACTAAATGCCCCTTGGTCCTTGGACGAGATAGAGAGGGTCATTAAACAACTCCCTAAGAATAAGGCACCTGGCCCTGATGGATATAGTAATTCATTCTTCTCCACATTCCAAGATATACTGTCACCTATCCTTCTTCAATTATATAAGGCCGGGACTCACTCTGGCTCCTTTCCATCTGAGATGTTGGAATCCCATATAGTGGTTATCCCCAAACCAGGAAAGGACCCCACTGACTGCAAGAATTATTGTCCCATAGCCCTTTTAAATACTGATGTCAAAATATTCGCAAAACTGATTGCCAACAGACTTGCTCCTATCCAGTGGTGGATCCAGGGGGGGGGGGGATTGGGGCTTGCTGCCGACAGCTGCACACTGTGCAGGTCCGTTCAGCAGTGACAGTGTGCTGCCCGGCTGCTCTGATTGTGTTTTAAACACAATCAGAGCAGCGGGACAGCACACTTTCACTGCTGAACGGACCTGCACATACTGTGCAGCCGCCCGGCAGCCTTAGAACACAGCCTTAGAACACAGAAAGGGGGCAGGGCCTAAATCGCCCCCCCTAAAATCGCCCGGGGTAGGACAAATGTCTGGGTCCGCCCCTGCTCCTATCATCCCGAAACTGATCCACCCAGACCAGGTGGGTTTTGTGACAGGTAGACAGGGCCCTGATAATTCGAGACGTATACTCCATTTAATAGAACAATGCCATAAAAATAACAATAGCATGTTAATGCTATCTCTGGATGCTGAAAGGGCGTTCGATAGGTTACATTGGTCTTATATGACTCAGGTCCTTCATACCTTCGGGTTTGCCGGTAATATCTTAAATCTAAATTATCTCTATATTCGAACCCTTCAGCGCGAGTGTATAGTGATGGATTTCTCTCCCTAAATTTTTCAATTACTAACGGGACCCGTCAGGGCAGCCCTATGTCCCCCATAATATATCTGATGGCCATTGAACCGTTGGCAGCACGGATAAGACTTGACCAAAGATGCTCAGGACTAGAGGTAAAAGGGACATCCCATAAAGTGTGTCTATTTGCTGACGACGTGCTCCTATTTGTGACTAGCCCGGAGACCTCATTGCCAGCGATCCAGGACCTACTGCTTCAGTTTGGGAAAGCCTCCCTTTATAAACTGAATACCTCAAAGACAGAAGTTCTCCCTATAAATGTCCCTATGGACACATTACAGGTTTTAAAAGATAAATTTAGCTATTCTTGGAAAACTAATGGACTTACTTATCTTGGGATCCAGATAACTCCCCATCTAGACTTAATTATAGAACATAATTTCTCTATATTACATCAACAACTATTGAAGCTTATAGGGTCATGGATGTGCTTTGTGCTTTGAGGTCTCTTGGTTAGGCAGGATCTCAGCGTTTAAAATAATGCTTCTCCCTAAATTAATGTACCTATTCCGCATGCTCCCATTTTGTCTTCCCCTGGGGCTGCTAGCCAAATTGTCCTCTCTGTTGAAAACATATGTCTGGAAGTCCAAACCCCCCCGTATTGCTATGCAACGTATGACTAGAGGGAAACGACAAGGGGGGGTGGCCCTCCCTCACTTGCCAAAATACCATGAGGCTTGTATTTTGTTCCAGATTCGAGACTGGTACCTTCCAAGGGGAGTGAAACCTTGGGTAGACTTGGAATTAACATGTAATCCAGACTTCCCCTTGACGGATCTTTTATAGGTACCTGCTCAATGGAGACCTCCTGGGTAAACCCTGCCGGCCCTTATTAGAGATGCCTTGATTGTGTGGGATCGCTTATGCCAGGGCACGGAAGGGCTGCTGCGTCCCACGACGGGTGTGTCTCTACAGGTGATCGCCAAACAAATACCAGACTTGAATCTTTCTGGATGGATCAGTAGGGGTATTCAGACTCTAGGACATTTGCTGGACTCAGACGAGCTCTTCCCCTATTCACATCTCAGTGCCCTGTATTCGTTGCCCAAAGGCGATTTCTACAAATACCTCCAAATCAGGCATCTGTTAACTTCGCCACCGTTGAGAAATATGGCAATAAGTCCTCCCCTGGCCAGGTATTACTCCCCGTTGACTAAAGGTAGTAGTAGAGCCAGCATTACCCTCTGGTATAAAACTTTAATGGGTCTCAATGCCACATCTAAGGCTAAACCTCCGATCCAATGGGAATCAGACCTCCAGTTATAATTGTCAGAAGAAAACTGGGAACATATTTTTGCCAACTCCTTTAAAATGTCCAAGTGCCTTAACCATACTGAGATGCTGGTAAAATTATTGAATAGAACGTACGCAACCCCAGACAAACTTCATAAAATCTGGCCTTCCATATCTCCGCTATGTTGGCGCAACTGTTCTGAGCATGGCGATATTTTCCATATATTCTGGTCATGCTCTATAGTAAGGCCTCTATGGAATAAGGTCTTTCAAATTGATAAGCTCAGTCCTTCGTCACTCAGTCCTCCCTACGCCAGAATTAGCTCTATTGCAATACTATCCCCCTACTTTTCCCAGTTGGGATAGATATGTGACAGGCCAAATATTGATAGCAACCAAAGCAGCTATAGCTCAGGCATGGAAGCAGCCTCCCCTGGCCAAGGTGATCTCAAAAATCAACTTCAATTTTGAAATGGTCCCCGCTGATCAAGTGGAGAGCTTGGCACAATTATGTGACAGATGGGGAGGGAAATCCATCACGTTCCCTACCCTCGGCCTCTAGTGACGCTGGTGAATGATCTTTTATTTGTTGACATGTAATGTATTAGTCAAGCTTAATATATACAGTAAATAATCCGATACTTTTGATTCTGTATGCATTCAGGTGTATTGTGCTTGTGTTCCATCCCCTTTATGTACCCTTCCGCCCTTTTGTTTTCTTCTGTACCCCTTTTGTAAAACTTTAAAAATCAATAAAAATTTTATTTGTTAAAAAAATAATAAAAAAAAATGAGCACAGGAGACAGGGATCTGCCAATTTGGGAAGGAATAGGATCAAGAGGACTGGAGGTAGAGTAGGAAGATAAGAAGAGAGCAGAAATGTCCTCTTTATTTGTGGAGTCAAATGAAGAGATGGTGTCAGAGAGTAGTGGGAAGTAATTGTGCTGATTGCTTGTCGAGAAAGAGGATACCAATTCTAGTCTGATCTTATCAATCTTACCCTTGATGTAGGAAGCAAGATCCTGGACACTGATAGTAGATGGAGGGTTCAGGGTGGGAGGATTGAGAAGATATTTAACTGTGTTAAATGAGTTTGGGGTTAGAAGCCTGAGCATAGATAAGGGATTGGAAGTATGTTTGTTTTGCAGTGTCCAGAGCCTTTCGATAGGAGCGGTATATAGAAGTATATGTGACGAAGTCATTAGAAGTGCGAGATTTACGCCAGTGACGTTCTGCTTTATGGGAAAGTTTTTGAAGATTTTGCATTGCTGTAGTGTGCCACGGTTGACATCGAAATCGACGTGCAGTATGTAGTGTCGCTGGAGCCACTTAATCAAGGGCTGTATAATCAAGGAATATAAAGAAGCAATGTTTTTACCCAAATCAGGTTATTCCATCATTGTGATCCTAAGGGAATTTTAGATTGTAAGCTCTCTTGAGCAGGGCTCTTCCTCCTTTTGTCCTCCCCAACATGTTTTATTAGATCTTGACTATTGCGTCATGTTATATTATGTCATGTTGTAGTATGTCAAGTTCTAGTATTTGTTTTGTTTTCCCCTTTTATCTGTACAACACTGCAGATCCCTTGTGGCACCCTGTAAATAAATGATAATACTAATATACATTGTTTTCATTACATTAACGTGAGACTGTTGCATCCAGGGGATAGAATCCTGACATTGCATTATTTGTATTTTAGTATGTTCAATTAAGCCACATGGTTCGTAGTGTTATATATGTAGGTAATGTATCTTTTAGTTGTGTCTAATGATCTACAAACTAGTTGTATTTATATACTTCTTTACGTTATTATATTTAATTAGTTAGCACTTCTCATATATTGCATGAGCTACCATATATGTAATTCATTACAAATATATTTAAGTTTCAATGTATACTTTTTAGCAACAGTATATCTATCACACGTCGGTCCAGCCGACGCTTCGGTCGAGTCCCGGCTAGCTTACCTGGAGGGTCCCCCGCTGTCCTTTCCCGGTTGGAGAGACGCTGCTGGTTCCTCTCGCTGGTGCCATCATTAATCAGGTCTGACACGTTCTTTAACAGCTCCTATCCTTGGCTATTGGCCGATGCCCTCTAGTGGCTGCACTACTTAAAGACACCAGTGTCAATCCATGATTGCCAGTTTTTTAAGTCTCTTCTACTGTGTGCACATTTTGCTGCTGGCTCCCTGTGTTCTCAGCAATACCCGAACTTCTGCCGCATACTGTTAAACTGTTCCTGATCTAGTACCTGTGCTCTCCAGTATCCCTGGACCTAAGTATACAATTTGCCGCAGTTCCTTGTACTCTCCAGTATCAACTACAGTGATTAAAGCTATACCTGTATCTCTACCTTATTCTGCTATACTGCTCCGGATCTACTTCCTGTGCAGCTTTTCTATATCATTGCATATATATTTGATCATCATCTCTGTACTATATTCTTCACTAGGCCTCGCCCAATACCAGCTGGGAGGACCGTATCTCCTTGTGGGAGTAACTGGTGAACGCCATCTGTGTAATTAGACTCCACGCCTCCCAAGCAGGTAATGCCAAATTAGGCTGGTCTAAGGGTCCTTCAGCCGCTGAATTGTGACAATATCTATATATAATCTTTAGTATTTTACTTTTCACTGCGTTAATAATGACATTTTGTATCAGTTGTTATTAGTTGTTACTTTAATATTATGCCAATGTATCTAGGGTAATTATTTGTGGTTGTTTGGCACATAGAGCACCCGCCTTTCCCGTAGAGCTCATTATGCTCGCAGGTATTCGAAAGCCCCCCAGTCTCATAGCCGGATTAAGGGGGGGGCACAGGGGGCACGTGCCCCGGGCCCCCCTCTCTCCGAGGGCCCCCCGCATCACCTCACCTGCCAGTTGCTGTGAAATACGACTGCGGGGGCCCCCTGACAAATGCGAGCAATCCTTAACCCTTGGATGATCTCTAAACATTTGCCAGTAGTACAGCAGCACCGCAGCTGCTGTACTGTCAAAAATGTCCGAAATTGAGCTGCTGCGCATGTGCAGCAGCTCCTCCTAAGCACCAAGAAAGTAAGCAGGTGAGTCGTCATAGTTTCTCTCTTTTTTTTTTTTTTTTTAAACTTCCGCGCGGCCACGCGATGACGTCACAGCGCGCTGACGCAGCCGCCCAGGAGCCTTCGGTAAGTTGGTGCGCTGTTTTTTTTTCTAATCCGTCCAGGGGATAGTGACAGGTACTGCGGAGGGGGGCTGGGGTGGCAATAACTAAAAATTACTGCACGGGAGAAGTGATGTCTGCAGGGGGAGGAAAATGTCTGCAGGGGGAAGGGAGGGGGGAGTGGGTGACAATGTATGCATGGGAAAGGGGGGTGAGTGACAATGTATGCAGGGGCAATGACTGTAGGAGGGGGACAATAAAAATGGCCAATGTGTGGGGGGGGGGACACAGTATATGACTGTAATGTGTGTGGGGGACAGTATATGACTGTAATGTGTGTGGGGGGACAGTATACGACTGTGTAATGTGTGTGGGGGACAGTATATGACTGTAATGTGTGTGGGGGACAGTATATGACTAATGTGTGTGGGGGGACAGTATACGACTGTGTAATGTGTGTGGGGGACAGTATATGACTGTAATGTGTGTAGGGGGACAGTATACGACTGTGTAATGTGTGTGGGGGGACAGTATACGACTGTGTAATGTGTGTGGGGGACAATATATGACTGTAATGTGTGTGGGGGACAGTATATGACTGTAATGTGTGTGGGGGGACAGTATACGACTGTGTAATGTGTGTGTGGGACAGTATATGACTGTAATGTGTGTGGGGGGACAGTATACGACTGTGTAATGTGTGTGGTGGGACAGTATACGACTGTGTAATGTGTGTGGGGGACAGTATATGACTGTAATGTGTGTGGGGGACAGTATATGATTGTAATGTGTGTGGGGGACAATATATGACTGTAATGTGTGTGGGGGACAGTATATGACTGTAATGTGTGTGGGGGACAGTATATGACTGTAATGTGTGGGGGGGGGACAGTATACGACTGTGTAGTGTGTGTGGGGGACAGTATATGACTGTAATGTGTGTGGGGGACAGTATATGACTGTAATGTGTGTGGGGGACAATATATGACTGTAATGTGTGTGGGGGACAGTATATGACTGTAATGTGTGTGGGGGGACAGTATACGACTGTGTAATGTGTGTGGGGGACAGTATATGACTGTAATGTGTTGGGGGGGACAGTATATGACTGTAATGTGTACTATTAAGTGAATATGGGGCTGTTTGGGGAAAATGAGGTATATTTATTGAATGTGATTATGAATTATTTAATGCCTGAGATGGTTGTGGGAAATGGTTATTTTTATTAAACATAAATGCTATTTAATTTCTTGCTGGGGTTGTTTGGAGGGAGGGAAATAGGTTAACTTATTAAATGGGAATACTATTAATTTAATGTTTGGGGCTGGTTGTAGGGAAATAGGTCTATTTATTAAATGTATATACTATTTAATGTCAGGGCTAGTTGGAGGGAAATAGATGTATTTATCAAATGTCAATACTATTATTTTAATGTTGGGGCTGGAGTGAGGCCTAAATTTAAAACGTGGGTGCTATATTGATTTAACACCGGTGCTGGTTGGAGTTTTCTAAATTTCATGTACCCATTTTTTTTTTCCTAATAGGGCTTCCAACATTCCAGGATCCAGACAAGCAGCAACTGATCTAAAGACACCAGCAGCCACAAGTGCGGACAATGACAAGACAGGTAGGAGAGACGAGGACAGTCTGCCAACTGTCCTGAATTTGGTGGGTGACTGTCCCGCTTAGTCAGGATTTGCTGCCCAGCGGCACACAATTTTGTCCTGCTCATCAACAGAGATGGGCTTGTATGCTTGAAATGCCAGGGCTGATTTTTACTCCCAGTCCGGCCCTGCTGGGCACATATTTAAACTGTGGAAAAACAAATAAATCATATATAAGTAGATAACAAGAAAACCCTTAATATGCAAAATGTGAACTGAATGATGATGCATAACGTTTATATGCGTTTTAAACCTGCATTTTTTTTACACCATTGGTTAACAGGCCTTAGGTGGAACAAGGATTTGTCTGTTGTCATTTGCTTACCTAACCATTCCTGCCTTGTCAGTGAGAATAGTCAGTTCCATCGAACCTTTAATATCACTTAGAATTCAGAGAGCCTAGTTTTGATATTATTGTTACAACAGTGCACAAATATATATATATTTGACAGGAATAAGAAGCAGGGTTTTTTGTGATATTTTTAAAGATGGTGGCGTATGCAGAGTTTTGTCTTTTCCTTTTTTATTCAGTGCTACTCTCCATAGCAGTGAAGGATTTATTTACACTGCCTTATGTAAATGGGAACAAAAAAACATCTTGGTTTTATGGGCAGCATGGTGGCTTAGTGGTTAGCACTTCTGTCTCACAGCACTGGGGTCATGATTTAGATTCCCTATCAAGGCCTTATCTGTGCGGAGTTTGTATGTTCTCCCCGTGTTTGCGTGGGTTTCCTCCCACACAGCAATAACATTCTGGTAGGTTAATTGGCTGCTATTAAATTGACCCTAGTCTCTCTGTTTGTGTGTCTGTCTGTGTGTGTGTGTGTTAGGGAATTTAGACTGTAAGCTCCAATGGGGATTCTCTTTACATCACTGCGGAATTAGTGGCACTATATAAATAGATAGATAGCGTGTGTTATCAATGGCATTTTTAATGTGCAGTATCATTGCTAGTATTATTGTGCAGTATCATTGCTAGTTTTAATGTGCGTTATCAGTGGTATCATTGCTGGTTTTAATGTATGGTGTCAATGCCCATTTTAATGTGGGGTTTTGATGATTGTTTTAATGTAAAGTATTTTAGTTTGTGTAAGTAATGACTTTCTTGTGCAGACAACCTAGGCGAGCCCTCTGGTGAGATCTGTAAATGTTGTACTGCTGGCTATAGGTGTTGTAATGCAGGATATGTCAATGCTTACAGCCTTATACCCAATGAAGACACTATGCTCTTAATTTGAGATCTTAGGGGCCCCCCCTGTCTTAAGTGCCCGGGCCCCCCAAAGCCTTAATCCAGCTCTGCCCAGTCTTAACTCTTGCTTTTCACTGCAGGCAGAACCCACTGAGGAAGCCACTACACATGGCCAAAACTGTTTGGGGATACACCTACACTCCAACAGTCTGAGATTTAATTTTACCTTATTTGATTTATTTGTACTTATTTCACTTGTACTTAATTTGTTTGAATTACATGTTGTCACCTCTACTCTATCCATCTTTACTCTGTCTTTAACCATCCCCTTATTGTCCACCATCCTCACCCTACACAGACTATCACAGACTGCTGCAGCCCCCACCTTTGATCCCCTCTCCTGTATTTTACCCTGCCCTTCTCCCACCTGACACAGTTGCACATTTACACTGCAGCACCTATATCCCATCCTTACCTAAAAATCTTATTTCAAAAGCATCTCTACCTTTACAACTTAATTTTTAGTTTTATAATTCCATTTTTACACCTATACCCACTTTATCCCAGTGGTAGTCAGCATATCGATGCTGACTTCACGACAAGACATACCACGACATCTTGAGTCCGGACGGCTGCTTCCCGACGAGGATCCATCACGACTCTTCTGTGAAGCGGCTTGAAGCATCCCAAAGAAAGAAGACGCCGGCGGGACTTGATGACGTCACTAACATGGACAACGATGTTAACGCTGCTCTTAAGGAGGTAATGTAACTATGCGGCCATGTACAATGTACAACCCTTTCACATAGATACTTAAACAAGTTACAAAATACTACCAATGAAGTAAATCGACGATTAGACAAGACAGAATGGAGCCAACAACTACATAGAAAACGTTGACCGTATAGTTCTTTTCAGCATCCGATTAAGAAGGTATGTAGTTAATATCAATGTTGTTTGCTAAAATTTTGCACTCTATGGTGATCACATCCCATTTATGGTGCACCTGTTCAATGTTTTTGATAAGACATTTAATGTTGTCCAGATCAATGTCCAATGTAGTATGGCGTGCTTCAATAAGGAGGGCAGTTTGCTTGATCATTGTAAGTAGCTTTATCCACAAAGATAACATTAGAAGAAATTCAAATTTCGACAAGTACTTTTTAATTGACTGATTTTCTGATGGAGTTTGAGCAGTGAGATTGAGAATTTCAATAGTTGATAAAACTGTTCTCAAAGAATGCAAATGATGTGGTTTAATGCACGCAGAAAATCTAGTTGTGGATATATTAGGAAGTGAAGCAGTGAAATGTTCTTTCAGAATTTTCCACCTTTGTGAAGAGGAACTGAAGATATTGTACATTTGTTGCACAGTTTCAAAGTAAGTAATTGCCTCCTTACAGGACTCGGCGTTGTCACCACCCACAAGGTTTAGTGTGTGGTTTCCACAGCTGGAGAAAATACAGTATGAGTTTTGCTCACTCAGAATTGCTTGTACTCCATTTTATTTCCCAGCCATGTTAAATCCATTGTCTTAGGCTTGGCCAATGCATGCCTGAATATCCAACTTTAATCTCACCAAAATTTCCAGTACTTGATTAGCAATATCTTTTCCATTTTTCGTGTGAAATTATCAAACATGACAAACCGTTCTTCAGCTGAAACATTCTTTTGAGCATTCTGTAATCTATACATAACAAATCACCAGAGTCATCTGTTCCTTTTAAGAACTATCAGGAGTGAAAGTTTTTTACATTCCTAAATTGTTTCTTGTATGAATGACCCAAACAGCTCAATAAATTTGTTTTCTATGCACATTGAAAGGCATTTTTGGCTGTCTTGCGATTCACAAACAAATTAACATGCTTCTAGAAAATCAGGTCATAGATGCTGATAAGCTCGATTATGCCTAAAAAGTTTCCATTATTATGGTAGCCAATGTGAGCACTGGAACCAAAAGAAGCTAATCCCCACTCAGAAATATAAAGAACGGCATGCAGGATGCGCTCAAGAACTTGCTTCCAATAATTAGCTTCTGTAGTGACTTCAACGAAGAGTAAATTGTCAATTAAAGTTTCAGATATTATTGCTCTGAAGGCTGACTTCCACGCCACAAAACTTTGTTTGTGCAGTGTTGAAGTATTGGTCATGGCATTTGGTTGTACAATTTTTTCCATCTCTTTTCAAGGTCCATCAGTAATTAGCAGATAAAACTGAAAGGTTTGCTATACTTTTATTAAAAATTAAGTAAGGCGTACAGTGGAGAGATAGTTTTGCCACACTCCAGTCTCGTGGGCAGGTCTCACCATTCGGAAGGTTTTTCTTAAGTAGAAGCAGTGCTTCTTTTGTCATAGAACTCACCGAAACCGAGTTCTGGCACCTTTTCTCTACAGATTTTCCAAATTTTAAAATTAACTTTTGAACATTTGGTGTTTGGTCCCTGTGGACTTGAATCACCCTGTCGAGCGTAGCAGTTCGGCAGCAGAATCATTAAAACGGTGCATGCGGGCTGCTTGCCTGTCGAGTCAGATGCATGCGCTCCGTCCGCGCTGGTTGTGATGGCACTGCTCGGCTTGTGGTGTTGCTCAGCTTGTGATTGGCCCTGTGATCGCGCGCTGAGAGACTACTGTGGACGACGACCGTTATGTTTCCTTATACAACTGACGTGTTTGTGTGTGTGTACAGTGATTGACTACGTGATGTGAGTTCTGGCACCTTTTTTCTTACAAAAAAAGCACTGAGTAGAAGATAAGGGAAAGCATGCTTACTAGCGTCTCATGGAATGTTATTTGGTGTTTCTCAACTAGGAATCTTAAGAAATACTGATTTGGGTAGACCTCATAAAGACAAGATAATATGAAGATCCTTTTTTATTATTTGAAGGTTCTATGCAATTTAATTAAGGTGGATAAAGAGAGGATCAAGGGCTTCAAGTAAGATTTGCTGTGGAATAAACGTGATAAGACTGAGGAACGTTCATAAAAAACATAAAATGAGGGTCAGTAAGTTACCTCATCCCTATGCTTTCAGTGCTGGATTGATTGCTATGTGTACAAAGGGGCCACTCATCTTTGTTTTGACTTCTCTACTAAAGCAATTTGAGAAGCACTAATTAGTCCTACAGGGTGGCTCTTGTGATTGAGAGTGACACATGTTGTTCATTGTCCAAATATCATTATGCCAATCCAGCAGTGGCTGCTGTGTTATTGACATAGTGTTCTGTTGACCCTGTGATAGTTACACAGAGACATTTTAGAGATTTGAGTTTTTCTGGTTTTGTGTATATTCTGTTCCCCGATCGATCATAATGCATGCATGCAGGAAGATTTCCTTTGATTGTGTATAAGCTAGGCATCAATCCACGGATAGCATACGTTGGCTCTGACATGGGTTAAAGACTACCTTGATTGTATTTAATGTGCAGGCTCATTGAACTGTTTACATTGTTGCTTGCATCATGTTCATGACAGGTTTTCCTGTATTCATTTTACCTGCAAATGTCTCTCTATGTTTGTGACCAATCAAGTTAATCTTAATGCTCTATATTCTGCTCCCACCCCCTGTTCTCTTGAACTGAACCAACTGTGCTATGGACACAGTTACTATGATTGCAGATCAATTTACCACATGGAGTTAGATATCTAAATGGTCAATACGATATATCAATTACACAACTTTGGTTTTGCCACCCTCTACAAAACCAATCAGTTTAACACTGAATGACTAACTTGTGGACTAGCCACTATTTAATAATAGAGGAAGAATACTGACAGTAGGTCCCTCTGTTACAGTTAAGCATAGACAATAGCAATTTAATTTGCAAATTAAAGAACATAACCTAATCTATAGCGACACACTAACTGCAAGTTTAAGTGTATGGTCATGCAAGCAAAATGGGAGAGAACATGAGGAACATGAAGATTTTTTTTTAATTGAATTTTACAAACAAGGAAAATGGGAGAGATGTATACAAAGTAATGTAATCACGAAAAATGTTGGATATCAAATAACGCACACAATATAATAGGCAATATTTCAAAGGAGAAGAGTGCAAAGAGGAGTAGAGATAGAGAGAGGGAACAGATGAAAAGGGAAAGAAGAGGGTAAGTCACTATTCACAAAGTAAACTAGTTGAGCAGACTTAAAAATCAAGACAGACAGAAGGGGTGTGGGAGAGCTAAAAGCCTTAGAATGCCAGAGGAGAAGAGGACCCGTAGAACGCAGTCCAGGGGCTACATACACTGTTAAATTGGAAAGGGGTATGGCGGAGAATGCTTGTGATGTATTCCATGTAATAGATGGCAGAGGAGGTGGAGGAGGAGGTTTTTCCAAAAAACAGCAATCTGCCACTTCATGGAACTAACGATGTGTGTAATGAGTTTTCCTGAGTGCTTAGGGACACCAGGAATAGAGTGAGGAAATAAGGAGTAGGAAAAAGAAGCAGGAAGATAAATTTGAGTGATACTAGAAATTAGACAGTGGAGGGAGACCCAGAAAGGTGTTCATTTCGGACAGTGCCACCAAATATGGGACAGGGTATATGTTCACACAGGTGCCAGCATAGCTGGGAAACACCTGGATATATAGTGTGAAGCCGTTTGGGAACTAAGCACCAGCGATAAAAAATCTTCCACGCATGTGTCCAGTTATTACACAAATCAAAGGTTTTGATAGGTTCAAGCGGATTTTGTTGCATACCTCTAGGTTGAGCATCTCTCTCATGTCCTCATCCCATTTAATTTGTGAGAATCCTTTGGAGGGCATTGGTATTTCAAAATAAGGTGATAGCAAGTGGATATTAGTCCTATAGAGGAGGAGTGGAACACACAAAAGGACACTAAAGGGGAGGTCAGGTGGACATCAAGACCAGAGCGTTGGATAGTGTCATACAGGTGGCGACATTGGAGTTGTTTGAAAAAACAGGATGAAAGGATGCAGTGTTGTGTCTGTATGTCAGACTAATTCATTAAGAAATGTAATGCATCGTCATGTCCAGTTTGGAGTCAGGTGTAGGCCAGGGGGAAAAGAAGGATTGTTTCACAGAGGGATCATACGCCAGGCATTGGGTGCTAGGTCAAAGGACGACACAGTGTGGGACCAACTAGTGAGCGAAAAGCTGGAGGGGGGGTCTGCAAAGAGGGGGGTCTGTGTTGTGGTTTCAGCCATAGGAGCAAGGAGAGAGAGTTAGGAACCGGGAGGTTGCCCTACTCTCCCAGGAGTCCAGGAGGGCTCCCAGAAATTCGGCAGTCTCCTGGACATTCCGGGAGAGTAGGCATTTATGACCTAATGAATAAACATTTTGATCACATACAATGTGGCCTGTGATTGTGTCGCTTAGAGAAAAGAGGCAGAATTGGCCCATGACAGGCCAACTTTAGTTAATTAAGGGAAACTTTTTTAAGCAATGTAACTCAAATAAAACAAGGCAACATCTGTTCAAATGTTTTGCAGTAGTAGAATATATCACCTTTACTATGTAAATGAACTGTGGGTTACGTTAGAGCCAGCTTTCACCATTCATCACGTTGTACTAACCTGTATCGATTCACAGAATTTAACACAAAGGTTAAAAAAATGCTAGCTGCAAAAGGAAACCACTGTAAAATAGATGTGTGAATGGATATACACGTATTAAATAACACTTCTCTTAGAAAATAAATTCAGCCTCTTTTATTCTCTTTTTCTTCCTTAACAGAAAAATTCATATTTCAAGGTCACATATATTTGACTGTCAATTAATTTTTCTGGTAACAATTACTATGAGTATAAAATGCATGTTATCATGAGAATTGTATTGCTCTTTTGTTGTTACTTTTGTTTACTTAATAGATTTGCTTTTGCTCCATGATTAATGAAGATATAAAATGACCACCATTTTCATCATCTTACGTCCCCACAGCTGTCTTTATACAAGCTGAAGACATATTCTACAGCTTCACCATGACATGAATGTTGGGGCTGTTTCAAACATAGTACAATCCACTCTGCTGTGTCAAACTTGGATGGATTTCAATGCCACATTAAAGTGCTCCAAACACTTCTGCGATTCCAGCTAATTACCATGTACAAATGCAAATGCTGAGGCAGCCTGTAATCCAAAAATTGGTGAGCGTGTCAGAGATCAAAAAAGATATCTGGCACCGTTTACAGTACTTAACAACTGCGAGTTGTCATGACTTTCTCTCCTTGTTCCAGTCTGGTCATTGCACCCACTAGCCTGGTAAGGAACTAATTTGTCATGGACCTACTCTCAGCACATTTGGCTTGTGTGCTATTGCATGGTGTTAATCCATCTCACCATTAAGACTCACATTCACCTTTCACCCAGGTTGCTATAAGTAAGTGGAATTACACCCAAATAATTGCACACACTGTATCGCCACAGTAATTGTCTTCTAGCTCACCACAAAGCATTTAACACAGATATACAAACGAACACATTGTAATACTTTATTCAAATCGTTAATACACTGCTTTCTAGAATATATGCTATATTAGACAAACATTAATTAACACTTTCAATTTTTTTTAGATCATTTAGTACAGAAATTATTAAAATATTGGAAGGTATAGGCTTCGGGAGAGGGGCAAGCCAGGTACTTACGGAATAGACATTGAGAGTAGTAAGGAGGAATTTAACAAGAGTCAAGCGGGTGGAGAGGGGGTAAGGGAAGCGTAGCCGTTAAGGAAAGGCCCTTGTTAAAGCAAATAAGAATAACAGTGTTATCAAAGCTAAAAGGAATACCTAAGGGAGGCAATAGACTTAAGTGTATCATGGCAAATGCATGAAGCCTGAAAGGTAAAATGGGGGAGTTAGAACTAGTAGCAATGCATGAGCAATATAATATTATTGTCAGGTGCCGTCTCCTCGCTCTCCACAGGCGCCGGAGATGGGCACCTTCTCTCCGCAATCCACGTCCTGTTTCCTAGCAGCAGAACTCTATCTCTACTCACCTGTCTGCAGCCAGCATGTCTAAACCGCCTAAATCTCCCTAACCCAATCAGGAGGCACCTTAGAGTACTTAAAGCAGCCTCTGAAACATGTCTAGTGCCAGAGTATTGGTTCTACCCTGCTCCAGCATTTAGTTTGCATTCCTGTTCCTGAACTCCTGTGTATAGACTCCTTGGCTTGTTTGACCTCTCTTCCGGATTTCCCTTGTACTTCGCTGCCTGCACTGGTATTGACCTTTGGACAGTCCCTGACTACTCTTGCCTACTCTCCGTGGTACCTCAAAACCTCAAAACCTCTCCACCTACTCCTGTCAAGACTATTCGTGGTGAAGAATTTCTGGTAGAACGCATTCTGGAATCTCGTATCTCTAGAGGAAAACGCCAATTTCTCAACCATTGGAAGGGCTATGGCCCAGAGGAGAGATCTTGGGTCTATGAAGAGGATATTCATGCTCCACGTCTGTTGGCAAGATTTCTGCGGGATTCCTGCACCACCCGTAAGAAAGAAGGGGAGGATACTGTCAGGTGCCGTCTCCACGCTCTCCACAGGTGCCAGAGATGGGCACCTTCTCTCCACAATCCACGTCCTGTTGCCTAGCAGCAGAACTCTATCTCTACTCACCTGTCTGCAGCCAGCATGTCTGAACCGCCTAAATCTCCCTAACCCAATCAGGAGGCACCTTAGAGTACTTAAAGCAGCCTCTGACATCTGTCTAGTGCCAGAGTATTGGTTCTGCCCTGCTCCAGCATTTAGTTTGCATTCCTGTTGACCTCTCTTCCGGATTTCCCTTGTACTTCGCTGCCCGCACTGGTATTGGTATTGAACTTTGGACCGTCCCTGACTACTCTTGCCTACTCTCCGTGGTACCTCGCTTCCTTGGTTTTGACTTAGCCTGTCTGACTACCCTATTCGCTGCACTGGTGACTTCCTGGGAGTACCGCGACCTGCACATCGCACGCAGTCAAGCCCAAACCTCCTTGCGCGGGTCCCTGGTGAACACCGGTGGTGTGTTAGACTCCGCGCCTCTCAGGTTAGTAGCGCTAATACCAGTCGGTGATATTCTCTGTGTAAAAGTGTGACAGAATACTCTGGCCATGAGGGGACCAGACGAACCTTTGGCCCGTGACTTATTACTTCACTTGGGTCAGAGAGTGGAACGACAAGAATCCAACCAAGCACAATTATTGCAATGCATTCAGGGAGTCATCTCCCATCTGGACTCCTTACAAGCATCGCCACCTACCACTTCCTCGGCCGCCACATCCTCTGCTGCATCAGATCCTACCGTCCCTGCTAGGGGTGCTACCGTTTGAGGCCTCCGTCTTCCTCCTCCCGAGAAATACGATGGCGATCCGCTGAAGTGCCGTGGCTTCCTCAACCAGTGCTCTATTCAATTCGAATTGGCTCCGGAGAATTTCTCGTCAGAAAGAGCTAAAGTGGCCTATTTGATTTCGCTCCTCTCAGGGCAAGCATTGGCCTGGGCTTCCCCTCTCTGAGAACGAGATGACCCTATACTGCAAAATTCTGTGGTCTTCATTGAAAGATTCCTCAAGGTATTTGATGAACCCGGAAGAATCTCTTCGGCCGCGTCCGGTCTTCTGGGATTACGCCAAGGCTCTCTTACAGCTGGACAATATGCGGTGCAATTTCAGACCCTTGCAGCCGAACTCCGATGGAACGATGAAGCTCTCATCGCTACCTTTTGGCAAGGTCTTAATGAGCGTATCAAGGATGATTTATCTTCTCGTGATCTTCCTTCCAATCTGGATGACCTCATATCCTTGTGTATTAAGGTGGACATCCGCCACAGGGAACGTGCTCTCGAACGGGACCGCACTCGCCGGCCGTTTCCTCGTCTAGCACCCAACTTTATTTCTCGTACTCCACCTGCAGAAGAACCTATGCAGATCGGCCCTTCTCGCCTGTCCCCAGAGGAACGTGAGAGACGTATGAAAAACTGCCTCTGTTTGTATTGCGGTGAACCAGGACATCTTCTCTCCGTTTGTCCCAAGAGGCCGGGAAACGCCACCTCCTAGGTGATAACAGGGAGGTCAACCTAGGACCCCAGTCCCTTTCTCCCTACCTTCGGAAGGAGTCAGAGTTTTTGATGCCAGTCACCTTGCTTTTCCCTAATGGCCCATTTACTACCTGGGCCTTTGTGGACTCGGGGTCCGCAGGGAATTTCATCTCTTCCAAACTTGTGACCGAACTCTGTCTGGATACTATCCCTTTGGCTCAACATTTGATGCTCACTGCTGTGGACGAAAATAGTCTCCAATGGCTCAATCTCTCTCTCTACTTCCCCACTCCGGATGGAGATAGAGCACCTTACTCCGAGAGTATAAGTTTCCTTGTGCTACCCCAATCGGTTAACCCTATCATCCTGGGGCTATCATGGCTGAAGCTCCATTCTCCACAATTTGACTGGCAGCGAGCTCAAGTTATCTGCTGTGGTTCATCCTGCAATAAAAGATGTCTGAGATCCGTTTTCCCATCAAAACCCAAGCTGGCCAGTCTCTGTACTTCTTTCCTGGTGGGCCTTCCTGAAGTCTACTCTGAGTTCGCCGATGTGTTTTCTAAAACCGCTTCCGAAATCCTTCCTCCTCATTGACCTTGGGATTGCCCCATCGACCTCATCCCTGGAAAGAACATTCCTAGAGGCAGGGTATATCCGCTGTCTTTGCCCGAGACACAGGCTTTGTCGGAGTATGTTACTGAGAACCTCAGGTGGGGATTCATTAGGAAATCATCTTCTCCAGCAGGGGCAGGCTTCTTTTTTGTAAAGAAGATGGACGGCTCTCTCAGACCGTGCATTGATTACAGGAGACTAAATGCCATCACGATTAAAAATCGTTACCACCTTCCTTTAATCTCGGAGCTCTTTGACCGTATTCGAGGGGCACAGATCTTTACTAAGTTGGACCTCAGGGGAGCCTACAACCTAATCAGAATTTGCAGAGGAGACGAGTGGAAAACCGCATTTCATACCAGAGACTGCCACTATGAATACCTGGTGATGCCGTTTGGACTCAGTAACACCCCAGCGGTCTTTCAGGGCTTTGTGAATGAAATATGGTTATTTATTTGGATGACATCCTAATCTTTTCCCAAGACCTGTCTACTCATCTCATGCATGTCAAAGAGGTGTTTACGTGCTAATCTCCTATTCTGCAAGCTCGAGAAATGTCTCTTCAATTGCTCTCAAGTACCCTTCCTAGGATATATTGTATCAGGCTCCGGCCTTCAGATGGATCCAAGCAAATCAGAGGCTATTTATAATTGGCCTCAACCTTCCGGTCTCAAGGCTACCCAGCGTTTTATTGGCTTTACTAATTATTATCGCCAATTCATTAAGGGGTTTTCTACGTTAATCTCTCCTATTACTCTCCTCACTCTTAGGGGCGGCCAATCCAATTCTTGGCCCCCAGAGTCTGTACGGGCATTTCTAGCCATTAAGGAGGCCTTCTTGTCTGCACCCGTCTTATCTCAACCCGATCAAAATAAACCGTTTTTCCTAGAGGTGGACGCATCCTCTGTTGGGATTGGAGCAGTACTGTCCCAAAAGAATTCTGTAGGCCTTCCTGTTCCTTGTGGTATTCTCTCCAAAAGATTTTCGGCCAGTGAAGCCAACTACGTGATTGGGGACAAGGAACTTCTCACCATCAAGACCGCCCTGGAGGAATGGCGTTATCTGTTGGAGGGGGCGCGCTTTCCCATCACAGTGTATACAGATCATAAAAATCTCACATACTTGCAGTCTGCACAATGTCTGAACCCTCGACAGGCCCGCTGGTCACTATTTTTTAACAGATTCAAGCTGATACTAACTTTCCGGCCCGGTACCAAAAATTTGCGTGCTGACGCATTATCTCGATCTTTTGACTTCTTCGATGTCTCGTCATCTATGGTTGCCAAACCTATCCTCAATCCTTCCACAATTGTAGCCTTGACCCATTCCTCTTTCAAGACTCCTCCTCCCGGTCGTTCTTTTGTACAGGAACATCTACGCATTGAACTCCTAAGATGGGCTCATAACGCCAAATTCGCTGGTCATGCTGGGGTTAAGAAGACAGTTGCTCTTCTATCTCGCCTTTATTGGTGGCCCTCATTGCCCTCGGATGTCCTGAAATTCATCCACGCTTGTGAGGTCTGCGCCCAACACAAGATCCCGAGGAGACCCCCTGCCGATCTTCTCCATCCTCTGCCCATTCTGGACCTTCCATGGCTTAGTATCAGCATGGATTTCATTACAGACCTTCCTGTCATGGCTTTAACACCATCTGGGTGGTGGTTGACCGCTTTTCGAAATTAGCCCACTTCATTTCCCTTAAGGGATTACCTTCTGCCTCCCAGCTGGCTCTCCTGTTCATCCGAGAGATTTTTCACTTTCACGGCTGCCCGAGGGACATCATTTCTGATCGTGGAGTCCAATTTGTCTCCCAATTCTGGAGATCCTTTGGCAAACAGCTTGGGATCAGCCTAAAATTTTCCTCCGGGTACCACCCGCAAACTAATGGGCAGACTGAACGGACCAATCAGGACCTGGAGGTATTTCTGAGGTGCTACTGTTCGGATCAACATTCGTTCTGGAGTGAACTTTTACCCTGGGCAGAGTTTACCCATAATAACCACCAACACGAGTCTACGGGTAACTCTCCCTTCTTTACCATCTACGGGAGACATCCCATTCTCTCCACCTTCTCTGATCTTTCGGATTCCTCGGTACCTGCCGCGCAGAATATGGTACACAATTTTTCTCAAATTTGGTCCCAAGTACGTTCCAGATTACTACAAGCTTCTGACCGTTACAAACACTTTTCAGATCGGCATAGAAGGAATCTCCCTGTACTTCGGGTAGGAGACAAAGTCTGGTTAGCTACCCGCAACCTTACACTCAAGGTTCCCACTATGAAATTAGCTCCACGCTATATCGGACCCTTTTCCATCTCTCATGTGTTCAACCCTGTCACCTACAGACTTCATCTACCAGCTTCCCTGCGGATTCATATTACCTTCCATATATCTCTGATTAAACCACTCATTCTCAACGAATTCTCCAGCAAAACCTCTCCACCTACTTCTGTCAAGACTATTCGTGGTGAAGAATTTCTGGTAGAACGCATTCTGGAATCTCGTATCTCTAGAGGAAAACGCCAATTTCTCATCCATTGGAAGGGCTACGGCCCAGAGGAGAGATCTTGGGTCTATGAAGAGGATATTCATGCTCCACGTCTGTTGGCAAGATTTCTGCGGGATTCCTGCACCACCCGTAAGAAAGAAGGGGAGGATACTGTCAGGTGCCGTCTCCACGCTCTCCACAGGCGCCGGAGATGGGCACCTTCTCTCCGCAATCCACGTCCTGTTGCCTAGCAGCAGAACTCTATCTCTACTCACCTGTCTGCAGCCAGCATGTCTGAACCGCCTAAATCTCCCTAACCCAATCAGGAGGCACCTTAGAGTACTTAAAGCAGCCTCTGACATCTGTCTAGTGCCAGAGTATTGGTTCTGCCCTGCTCCAGCATTTAGTTTGCATTCCTGTTGACCTCTCTTCCGGATTTCCCTTGTACTTCGCTGCCCGCACTGGTATTGGTATTGACCTTTGGACCGTCCCTGACTACTCTTGCCTACTCTTCGTGGTACCTCGCTTCCTTGGTTTTGACTCGGCCTGTCTGACTACCCTATTCGTTGCACTGGTGACTTCCTGGGAGTACCGCGACCTGCACATCGCACGTAGCCAAGCCCAAACCTCCTTGCGGGGGTCCCTGGTGAACACTGGTGGTGTGTTAGACTCCGTGCCTCTCAGGTTAGTAGCGCTAATACCAGTCAGTGATATTCTCTGTGTAAAAGTGTGACAATTATAGGTATTACGGAGACCTGGTGGGATGAAAGACATGACTGGGCAAACAACATGGAGGACTATACTCTCCCCAGGAGGGATAGGATAAATAAAAGGGGAGGAGAAGTATATCTTTATATTAAGCCAGAGTTAAAACCAAGTATACAGGAAATTATGTACAACCATCTTAGTGATAATATAGAGGCATTGTGGGCGGAAATATCCAGTGGAGGAAAAGTTTCAGAGAAGTTGCTGATATAAACCACCAAATATCAGTATGATTGAGAAAGCCCAACTTCTACAGCAAATTGAAAAGGCTACACAACTAGGTCAAGTTATAATTATGGGGGATTTTAATTATTTGGACATTGATTGGAGTACTGAGACCTGTGGTACAGCTAGGGGCAACATGTTTCTGAGCACGCTAAAAGACCATTACATGTCCCAATTAGTAGAGGAATTAACTAGAAACAGGACTATACTGGACCTAGTAAATAATGTAGACATAATATCAAATATTCAAGTGAGGGAGCACTTGGGAAGCAGTGATCATAATATAGTTTCTTTTGAAATTAGTTTCCAGAAGAAACCGTATAAGGGATCAACTAGGAATTTAAACTTTAGAAAGGTAAATTTTAATATACTAGTCTATAAAGTGCATAGACTGGGTGCAGTTTTTGAAGGAAAATATAGGCTGTCTTTAAAATGTTGTTGGAAACATACACGTATAAGTTCATTCCTGTGGGAAAGAAATGTAAAAGAATTAAGTCTAAACCAATGTGGCTAAATAAAAAGGTAAGGGAAGAAGTGTGCATTTAAATTGATTAAGTCTGAAGGGACTGAGGAGTCCTTCTGTTGGTACAATGAATGTAATTCATTGTCTGTTGTTGCTGGGAATTGGTTGGGCTTACTTTGCCACCATTCCCTTTCGTTATCTCAAATGCGCCCTCTTTCCGCAGTAAGAGGGGCTTACAATGCTGCCACCACTGAGCTCCTTTTATGGCACTCAGAACCACGTTCCTTCTGGGTAAGTGGCGCTGCTATTGTACCTCGTTTCTGGTGTACCCGGGCTGGTACTCCTGACCTCTCACTATAGATCAGGGTTGCTGTGGATGGATCCCCCCTGGCCTATCACACTAACCAGGGCTGCATGGGTAGCAGGCAGAGCGGTGGTACTGGAAAAGCTTGGGTCCAAACCTCAGACGGCTGGAGAACGAATTAGATTTAGGATCTAATCTGCAGGTCACAGGATTACAGCAATATTAAAGATGTTTTCAAGTAGGTCTTGAAGCAAGATGTTTATTTGCTCTCACTGGTTAAAGGTCCCAGTTATCAGGTCAGTTGAAATCAGAAGAATACATTACATGCTCAAACAGCTCAACTTTTATATAGTTCTTACACAGGCTATTTTTAGCATCAGGATGTACTCTATTTACACAAACATGAATTTACATTCATTGGAAAGCTAGCCATATTTACACTTATATGTGAAATTCTAGAAACGCTGCGATGTCCTGCACCTGGTTTTCAGATGCAGAGAATCCAGGAGCCAGTCTTAATTAAAAGTTCCTGCCTTCAATGTTGGACCCTCACACATCAAAATATCTGATTAACATGGGGCCTTTCATCAGATCATTCAGAATACATATAAACACAGAACAACAGAACCCAAAAACAAGCCAGTTTCCCACATCACAATACAAATAAGGTATTTCCTTTAGCAAGGGTAAACAGAAAAAACAAATTTTCTACCCTGGTCTCAGAAATAACGATTTCCTATCTCACAATATATACAATATAAAAAATAAGTGCACGTGCAATTATATAAATAAGCGCCCTACGCTATTTGATTTAAATAAATTTATACCAAAAGTTATTTAATAGTGATCCAGTCACAGTAATAAATCACAGAAAAAGGAAATTAGATTGGCTAAATTAGAAAATGAAAAACAAGTTGCAAAAGAAAGTAAGACAAACCATAGAACGTTTTTTAAAAATATAAATGGCAAAAGGATAACAAAAGACAATATAGGAAGTGAGATGGGTGGATGGATTAATAATAATAAGGAAAAAGCAGAGGTATTAAACACTTACTTTTCTTCAGTATTTACTAGAGAGAAAAAAATGGAAGGAATAATGCATAAAAATGGAAATGCAACGGTTCTATTAATTAATACTTGGCTGACAATGGAAGAAGTCCAAACACAACTGAATAATATTAAGATAAATAAAGATCCAGGTCCCAGGTCCAGTTTAATGTTTATTGCTGAAGAGTCTGAACAGATGATGTAATAATGAACTTGCAGTAATTACCAGGTATACAGCAGTTGCAGGTAAACAGGAGGTGTGGAAAGATTCCAGGCAGCAAGTACAGGGAAATGCAGAGGTAAATACCAGGTTCACAGATGAAACAGGTCAGCAGAATGTAAGTAGAGATCTCAAGCAGCATAAACCCAGGAGCACAGCAGGAGGAAGTGACCAACAGAGTGTAACATCAATAACCAGCAATGAATGCTGGGGGAGACAGGTATTCATAGGGGAAATGAGAACACACCCAGGTGCATGGGATAATTGGTGAATAAGTTAACCCCTAATGCAAACAAGAAAGGCACAATAGCAGCACGTGTGGTAATCGGAGGTATTGCTGCAATACAATAATAAGGACAAAAGGCAGGAGCTGCCAGGCAAAGCAGCATGTAATGCAAAAGCTTGCAGGCAGATCCTGACAGGAACTTTTTACCCCAAAGACTGTACATAGGACACGCAGTCACCCCCCAAGGTTAGAGGAGAGGAAGTTTCAAAACCAGCAAAGGAAGGGGTTCTTTACAGTAAGTGCAGTCAAGATATGGAATTCACTGCCAGGGAATGTTGTGTTGGTAGATTCAATTGATATGTTTAAGAAAGGGTTTAAGAAATTTTTAGCAGAAAAGGGTATCCAGAGTTATGACCGCTAATTAAAATGAAGAACAGTAGTGGATCCAGGGACAAATTTTTAGTGTAAAAGTGTATCCAGGGATACGATCTTTAATTAAAATGAAGAATAGTAGTGGATATAGGGAAAAAAAAGCATTGCAATATTGGGTCAGGAGGGATTTTTACTGATTGAAACAGATTGACAGTGGCTTCATCTAGATAAATTTCAAATATAAGAGAGGGATCACAGGAGATCCAAAATTGGTTGAACTTGATGGACTGGTGTCTTTTTTTAACCTCATTAACTATGTTACAAGGTTACTATAGTATTTATAATTACAAAGCTTAATACAGATAATTATACCGTAAATCCAGTTATAAAGTGGACAAACACTTAGGAGGGAAATGGAACACCTCCCAATTTGCAAGTTGTCTTCAAACTCTGAACAAAATATAGTTTGAAAAATACAGATTTCTTATTTTTTGACCATTATCATAAAATGAGAGATGTTGTCCTAGCTAAGAGGAACAATAGCCTGTAAACTATACTTATAGCCAGAGATTATGATGACCTAAGCGCATATACATGGTGAAACCCTATTGTAGAAGAAATCATTTTTAGCACAACTCTTTTTTGTCTCAAATCAATAATTGTTGCTACTGAAAATAGATGTTTTTCCATTTTTATTTATTTTATCACTGCAATAAATTATTGTTCCAAAACGCTAGAAAATGTCTTGAGCAAAATATAAACAGTACAACAGTGCTGTGACAATAGTGATCATCCAGAGTATGTTCTAGTTGCCTTCCAAACTGCACACAGTGCAATAAATCCATGAGGAAATAGTGCTGGATCGACATCAGTTGATCTTTATCTGGTCTGTCGAAGTCAGCAAATTGGATAAAGTCATTTCAATTAAAATCAAGCAAACTTGGTTGTCTTTGTCTGAAAAGATGCGTACGGTACGCTTCGGCGTACAAGGGCACGCTACGGCGTGAAAGGGCGTACGCAGCTACTACACGTGGCAGCAACAGTATTTGGTCTTTTACCATACATTCGCACAAACATGCATACTTGTAAAATAGTACCCATTAATGGTAGTTGCAACACATAGTCAGTTATGTCGAAATATAGTAGTATTTATGTGTTATATTAAAGTTACATGCATATTAGTGAAATATATGGAACAGGTTGAAGGAATCATATCATGAGTGGTATCATAATAAACCTCTTTACATTTCCTACTGTTTGGTTCACTCTGCGAAGGAATTGCAGAGTGCATACACAAGTTATGAATGATAGGGAATTATGAACTACTTAAGACTAAGGAATCTTGGCGGGAAGAGCAGAGCATACCCCCTGGAGAGATGACCCCCTCCTTTGGATTCCTTAGGATGAACTAGCCAATGATTGACATCCCCTTGGACCTTCCTGAAACCTGGACCAATGGAAGCAAGCTATACCATCTTCATTGTATTACTGTATTTCTGTGTGCATATAAGCAGCAGCTTCACATCTAGTGTTCAGACATCTTGTCCCCAGACTTCAGGATTGAATGACTGCACACTGGATCCAGAGCGCCTGCGATAAGTAACGGTTGTATTTATTATCACTTCACTTGAACATATTTTACTACTTTTTGCGAATAAATCTTTGTGCGTTGCAAACAAATCGAGGTTTGACAATCGTTATTGGTTAGCGACAATACGCACTTAACAGGTCCACACATGGTGATCCCCAATTATGTATGTAACACAGTGGCAACCACAAACCATGAAGTCAGACATGCTTTTCTAGTGGTCAACTTGATGCTGCTTTCATTGGTTATGTGAGATGCATATGCAGCATGGAGTGGGGATCAGTCTCTCATCTGCTCTATTTCTCTTGTGGTTTTTCAATTTGTCCCAGGAGAATACTCTTATCTGAAGGAGCCCTAAAAGAATAAATTTAAAAGTAAAAAAAAAAATGAACAAAGCTGATTTTATCAGAAGCAATTGCTATGTGCACGTTCCATATATAAAGACTATGATATAATGCATTTTTAAAACATTTTAAACAGCACAACATGTGATGTTGGTGCATTTCTTTATTATGCTCACCCAACCACAGTGGGTGAGGCATGGCAGCCCCTGCTTAGTCCCAGAATCCTTAGCAAGTTCTTTATGAATGCACTGTCACAGAATATAGACTCAGAAGGGTACCTGCTGGTGTTGGCACTGCTCAAGAGAGAGATGCGGAGTCTAATGCTCCTCTGGTCTTCACCAGTGACCTCCCGCAAGGGAGTTTGGGTTTTTCTGCAGGAGACAAGCAGGTTACAGTCCTCCAACTGAGCCACCAGCGAGGCAATGGAGAGTAGAGGGTAGTTAGACAGGACAGGTAGGTAACATGCAGACAGCAGAGGTACACAAGGGAAATCCAGAAAGAGTGGTTACAGATGAGCCGGGTTAATAGGGTTCGGACAACAGCAGTACACTAAGAGGATCCAAAAGGGTAGTCAAACAGTATAGGTCAAACACGGAATATCATCAGAACCAGGGATTATTCAGAAATAGTCAGGAGCAAGCTGGGTCATACACAGGAAAATAGTAATAAAAGCAAGAAGATAGGAAATGCTGGAGTTGGGGGAGCCAATACTTTGGCACCAGCATGATGCCAGAGACTTCTTTAAATAGTAGTAGGGAGCCAATGATTAGCACCAGTGGTGCAGCATCACAGGATGCCACCGGAGCTTCCTGATTTATTATTTAATTATTATTTATTTATGTAACTTGGAGTAATGGGATCTCTAAGTGTATTTTGAAAGTATATATTGTAAAACAGTTTCTACATTTTCTGTAAGAAGGTAGACAAAGAGGTAAATAAAAGGAGATAAAATTAACATTTGCAGTTGTATTGCGCATTAAAAATATAAATGGGTAAAACATATTAGTAAGAGCTCTTAAAAACTACTATTACACGACTCATATCGAGCAGATAAGCAATCTATTGAAAACCTGTTTAATGATTCATAGGGTAAGTCTTGTTCTGTTAGAGTTTATAACACTGCTAAATTAACCTACAGAAAATTCTAAATTCACAAGCATTAGACTAAGGCACTTAGACTTAGACGACATAGTTGTCAGCAGATTACACAGGTCTGCAACCAAAAAGCTGTTTTTCATAATTTTATCTGATTCTTATGTTTTTTGGTGCGCTGAATTCGAAAATGACCACCATTTTTCCTGGGACATCAGTTTTTTTCACAATCGAAATGTGCCTTGGTCAAACAGGTAGCTGGAAAACCCTAAATTTCAAATTCATCATACTTGGGGAAAAAAACTGAACATGGAAAAACAAATTTATTTTCACTGCCCGTGCTCCCAAAAACATGAAAATACATGTTTATTGGTACTGATGGTGATCACTGCATTGTTAGGTGTGCTTGCTAGGGCCTGCCCGGACATGTTCTTTCATGCATTAACTTGTTCTCTGATTCCTCCACAATCTTGTATTTCATTTCAGTCATCATCCTGCTATTGTCTGTGTGGTTCAAAATTAGTGCAATGCCTCCAAGAGTGTAGATTTGTCTGACAGTTTCTGTTTCATATGTGGAGAGTTCATGGTGAAAAAGCAGCAGTTGAATATTACGGGTTTTGTTTAGAAAGTTTATTTAGTTTATTTTAAATTAAAACTTGGTGACCAAGATGAAGTTTTGGCGCCTCATAAAGTATGTAAGCGGTGCGTCGAAGATCTTCGTAATTGGTCAAAAGGTAAGATGAAAGCTTTTCGATTTGGAATTCCTATGATGTGGCACGAGCAAAAGAATCATAGTGATGATTGTTATTTCTGTTCCTGTGATGTGAAGGGGTACAATTCAAAGTGGAAGTGCACCGTCACGTATCCCAATCTTCCTTCTGCTATTCGTCCCATTCCCCATGGTCCAGATGTCCCTGTGCCTGACCCTCCTACAAACCTGGATGAAGTCAATTGGCCTGACGAGAATGGAACTGTACCTCAGCCTGAAGATGGATCAAATTCTTCAGATGTTGAAGTTGACGAACCAAAACTTTTCTCTCAAGAGGAACTCAATGATTTGGTGAGAGACCTAGATCTACCTAAGCAATCGGCTGAATTACTTGGTTCTAGACTTAAAAACAAAAATTTGTTGATGGAAGGTACATCTTTTGCATGGTACAGACATCGGGAAAAAGACTTTCTGTCTTACATTTTTCATGAGGGCAATTTGGTGTTTTGCTCTGATTTAGAGGGGTTGATGGCTCAGTTTCACATTCAGTTTATTTCTTTTGAATGGAGGCTTTTCATTGACTCTTCCAAAAGAAGCTTAAAAGCAGTTTTGCTTCACAATGGTGGCCGTTATGCGTCCATTCCTGTTGCTCATTCAGTGTACTTGAAGGAGACTTATGAGAACTTTGAGTTGGTACTCAAGAAAGTGGGTTATCAAAACCAAAACTGGTTGGTATGTGGGGATTTAAAAGTATTGTGTATGCTGCTGGGACAACAGTCTGGGTACACCAAATACCCTTGTTTTCTATGTTTATGGGACAGTAGAGACCGACAAAATCACTGGAAGCAAAAAAATTGGTGACCAAGAAGTTTAGTTGTTGGTGAAAAGAATGATCTCAGTGATACATTGGTACCCCCTGAGAAGGTTTTATTACCACCACTCCATATAAAATTAGGATTAATGAAGCAATTTGTTAAGGCACTTCCCAAAGATAGCGAATGCTTCAAGTACTTGGGATCCAAGTTTCCAGGTTTAACGGAGGCAAAACTGAAAGAGGGGGTTTTTGTTGGCCCGGATATTAGAAAACTCATATCCGACAAAGACTTCATCAGTTCAATGACTCCAACTCAAAAAGAAGCGTGGGTTGCCTTTACTGTGGTCATAAAAAACTTTTTGGGAAACCAAAAGGACCCAAATTACAAGGAAATGGTGGAAACAATGTTGAAAGCGTTCCACAAGCTTGGTTGCTCCATGAGCTTAAAAGTCCATTTTCTCAACTCACACCTTGACTCTTTTCCTGAAAATTTGGGAGCAGTGAGTGAAGAGCAGGGAGAACGTTTCCATCAAGATATAAAAGAAATGGAAAGAAGGTATCAAGGAAAATGGAGTGTTACGATGATGGCTGACTACTGCTGGATGTTGTACAGGGATCTTCCGGAAGCCACCTACAAGAGGAAAATCTCAAAAAGAAGTTTAGAGTTTAAAAAAAGACGATCTCACAAGCAATCTACTTGAGTGTGGTGTTAATTTTGTCGTCACCTGTGCAAATGAGTTAATATTTTTCATGTAAACAAAATATTTGCGTTAATAGATTTTTTTTAAACGATGACCAACCGTTTGTTCGAAAACCTGACGTCCCAGGACAAAACGGCTGTCATTTTTGGATTCAGCGCACCAAAAAACGTAAGCATCAGTCAACTAAATCAAAACAGCTGTCCAAAATTTTTTTTTTGCAGACCTGTGTTATCGGGTCAATCAGATGACAAACGACTGATTGTCCCAATATCACAGTAGTGTTTACCCTGCAATGAGGAACAATTATCGTTCCAAAGCACATTATAACGTTGAAGTAGATTTTTAAACTGAACTATAAAGCTCGTTCAATGATGCAACAATATGTGGATTGCTGACCTTGCGCTCTCTATCGCTCTCTACAGATCTGCAAACTGTCAGATCTCAAGAGCTACAGCTGCTTACCACTATTAAAAGTTAAGTATAGAGAGAGGTTTAAATGCACCATAGCAGACCTAAGCTTGATTACCCAGAGCTGGAAATCAGTCTTGGCAAGTAGCAGGAAACTATCTCTCAAACATTTGGGTAATTGGGTTTTTGGTAATTTGGGTAACATTTTAGTAGTAAACAGCAGTGCTAGCATCTGACAATACAGAAGATATGAGGACATTCTCTGCAATAAACACGGCTTGCTCCTGTCCATGGTAATGCATTCCTATTTCTGTCTCTGCTGGTCGAATTCAGTCCTGTACACCTCACCCAGCATTTTCGAGTGCTGCACTTGTTCTACTCTACCCATCGGCTGGGGCTCTGGTGGAGGGGAGGCCTGCCCATCTTTTGACAATGGATAGTGTCTGTCAGTGCTCGGCATGCACATCTGGCTGTAGTACACTCACACAGACTCACAGAGGAACAGTGAGGTTAAGTGACTTGCTAAGACCTATGAAGTTAATCTCAGGAGCCGATTTTAAACAGGGGCTTTGTTTTGAATGAGAAGACGCATCACAGGCAGCCCGTCCTGGTGATTTGTTGTGGTTTGAAATTAAATAAGAAGGGAGTGTAAGTGTAGTCCCACATAGAACTCTGCAACAGGGTTACAGAGCTCATCAATAACTAATCTCTGTGATTGGCTGCTTCTGGAAGATTATGACAGATGAAGAGCACAGATCTAATTTGTCTAGAACTTCAACAGTGTTTACACAAGAATCGGCGTGACGATTGAGACTATTTTTTTTAGTTGATGGTATAATGTTTAACAATATTACATCATTCAAATTTTTCTGCAGTGTGTACCCAGCCAAACATGTATCCCTCAACATGTGGCAGTAATGTAGTTTAAGTATTGTCTGAGAGTTGAAGGGACAATATCTCATGAGTAGTGGTTATTCAACAATTACATGTGGCTCTGCATCTTGCTGTACATTATATATACAGTTCTGTAATATCATATTTTAAAACCTATAAGTATAAACATTTAACATTGATTTCCTCACACAGTGTAAAAATAGGCAATAAAAAATGATAGCAGATAGAGACCCCATCAAGTACTCCTGGATGGTGTCAGCAGAAGCATTATTCCTAATAGCCCCCTAGCGGCTAGTAGCTGAGGACTCCTATAAAAAGGACCCTAATGGCTAGCAACAAATGACACCTCCTGAATACTTGGAAAAGTCTTGGAAGGAGCTATTCCTGGCAGGCCAAGGGGCCACATGGTCTTCTAGAATGAATTTTAGAAATAATTTTTATTTTTTACATGAGAATTTAAGCCCTGTTTATTCGGAGATCTCTAATTAGAGAGTTGTTTGTGCAGATCTACCAGTCTTGTCAAGAGTAGAAAAAACCCTACAAGCCTTATGTTAAACTTGTGGGAGATCACAAAATGAAAAATAAAACCTTGAATCACAAAAGCAGGTAAAAAAGGGAAATGAAAACATAATGAATTTCTTCTTACAATACAAAATTACAGACTATTTAAGCTTATGAAATTGAAAGAAGGGTTAAATAACAATTTGACTGTAAACAGTGAAATAAAAAGACTTATTTAGCAGAAAGACAAATAAATTAATTTTAATTAATATGTTCAACTTCTCCAAGATGGTGAAAAATAATTCACATATTTCAGAAAAGTAAATAAAAAACTTAAAGTTAAAACTTAGAGATGAATCGTCCATTGGGGGTATTTTAAATTCAACTTTTAGTTTTTACCAACATCTTTTTTATGTGATGCCTTCCTGGAAAATTACTGTCAGCACAATACTTGGTTCTTTAAATAAATCTAAAAAAGACTATACACTATTGGAGAACTTCTGCTTTTTAAAGTGTTTTTTATGTCCCCGTGGGCCACCTGGTTTAACAATTGAGTTTAATTTAACTTTCTGTAATTTTAAATAATGATACAATGGTTTTATTTCAAGAAACTTTTACCTTAACTGATTAATACCCCTCTTGGAGAAGGGGGGGTTATAACTTTCTTAAACATTGATTATAAAATTATGGCCAAATTAGTATAGACTTAAAATATTGCCAAGTTGACTCCCACAAATCAGCCACCACTGCAGGGGATGCAACCACAATGAAGCAGGGAGCTGAGGATGGCCCAGTAATGCTGTAACACCCTTTCAAGGCCCTCTGCTCTTCTGAGCATGTGCTGGGGCTGGAACATGTGCAGTGAAGCTTCATTTAGGGCCTCTTCTTAGCATGCACAATGAAGTACCAGAAGAGCAGAGTGGGGTCCTCAGTATGGTGGACCTGCAGCGCTGAGCCCTTCCCACAATTCTTCTATGGGGCCCAGCAATGAAGTATTTTTGGCCCTGCTGAATCCCTCAATATTTGAGATTTATTTTGGTACTCTAAAGAAAGCGAGTGAAAGATTTACATAAAATGTCAATATACGGAGTGCTTTTAAGCTAAATTAAACTTTCATATAGGTCTTGTTTTTAGACGGCGAAGGCTTCCACATGTCATTTCATAGAGAAGTCTTTTTATCAAGTATCACAGTGGTACTTGTACAGATTTGATAGCTATTCTGTTTACACCTTCTTATAATAGAATAATAAAAAATACACTTCTCATCACTAACCAATAGTATTATAAATGGAGCCCTATAGTTTTTAGAATCCTTCTAATACCTGGTTCTGGAGAATGTAACCATAGTATGCATAGTACTTTCATTTTCATAAATATGGAGCAGAAGTAGCAGAAAACATAGTAAAAGAAGTTATTACAACTGTGGGTAGTAAATAAAGTCCACTGGGAGAGATAATAGAAGGAAGTAAGCAAGAGTTTTGTGGCAGCAGAAATAGGTAGGTTTTCAATGGGAATACTAAAATCACAATTATTATTATTATTATTATTATTTTTGTTGTTGTTATTATTATTGTTGTTATTATTATTATTAATATAATCAATTATATACAGTATATTGGACCAGCAAATCAATAAACAAATAAAGTGGTATAAGGCCCTGCTAGCAAATTTAAAATCTATAAGAAAATAGGAGTTTTGTACATGGGTTAAGGGCCAAGGATTGTATATTGGTCCAGGCAGATGAGGAAAATGCATGGTGGAACTATACTGTATGTTCCAGTCACACATAAATGTCGGTTTGAGTGTCAGTTGATTGTCAGAGTATAGAAAAATAATTCAAGTAAGTTTGACTTGAACTGTGTAAGCAGTAGAATAGCTTAAAAAGGTGAATAGGAATTTCTGGGAACTTGATAAATTTGCCTAAAGAGGTGAATTTTCACAGAACACTTGAAGGTTTGGAGGCTAGGGAAAGTCATGTTATTCAAGGGAGAGAATTCCAGTGGATGGATTAAAAAAGTAATTTAACCCTGAATTTGAGCAAGTAAAGAGTGTGAATAAGAATTGCAGATCTTGCGCAGAGTGGAAGGGTCAAGTTGGGAGATATTTTGAGAAAAGTGAAGAGCTGTATGTTGGTGCAGTTAGATAAGGCTTGGAAGAGCTCAGAAGACAGCAATCAACTGATTTATGAGGTGAAAGAAGGTGGTGGAACGGATGGAGAAAAAGAGAATAGAGACTTCATCTTCATTTATGTCATTTATGGGATCAAATAAAGAGAAGGTTCCAAAGGGTGCAGGAAAGCATTCAAGCCAGTTGTTGCTCAGGAAAAAGGATACCATTTCATATTGGATTTTGTTAATCTTGACCTTGAAGTTGGAAGCGAGATCTTGGTCAGTTTTAGGAGGTTTGGTTTGGAGGGTTAAGAAAAGATTTACATGCATTAATAAGCTAATTGGGGTTAGAAGTCTAAATGGAGTTGATGGATTAGTTGTCAGTGTCCAGAGCAGCTCAGTGGGAATGGCAGACAGGTATATATTTGAGAAAGTTATGAAGAGTGCAATATTTTTGCCAACCAATGATGTTCTGTTTTGCAGAAAAGTTTTTGATAGCATTGGGACTGATTCAGAGTGGAATGCAAGACTAGCTTGCGATTGAATAAGTCTATGCGTATATAGGCCATATTTAGAGTTGAAGATGCGTCCAGGTCTGAATGAGTAGCAGGTGTATCCGCTTCACAAGAGACACAGACCTCAGACACTTATGTCCAACATGCTAACCAGAATGTTAACAGCAGAATTCAGAGTCAGACAGTCAGTGGTTGATACAGAGTAATCTGGCACTGGCCCGGTTGAGCAGAGAGCTCACGATAAGAGGTAGTGAGCACACATGATGTTGGCAGCAAGACTGAGAGCCAGATAGGCTTGGGTAAATGCAAAGTAATTAACAGGCCAAGATCTGGAGCATGAGGATACATCAGAATCCTTTAAGCAAGCCAGAGGTCAGGGCAGGTAATGATATGCCTGCAGAGTCGATTAAACAAGCCAAGGGTGAGGAGTGGAGAAAACAGCATACTCCTTTAAACAATCCGGGTCAAACACTGATAAGAGAACAGGTCAGGGTACAAGGCACACTAGGTCAACTGAAACTATTCAAATATTTCATGCCATTTGACCTGTGAGCCTGACATGACCCTCATTTACTCAACTAACTTGTCCCTTATTCTTAATTTTACTGATATGTTTACTAGTACTTTTATACTGTTAAAAGCCACGGCAGGCAGTGGCTCGCTTTTCCTTGCATCATCACTTCCTGTTTTCTCCCCTGGCCATCACCATGGCAATGGCAGGGACGCTCTGCAACCCAGTTAGCTGAGCTGAGAAGCCTGGCGCGTGCGTATAACAATACATTTTATTAACAGACTGCTGAGCTGATTTGGGCCACATGAGTTGCACTAATCTGATTGGTACATGTTAGTATATAAGGCAGGGAGGGCTTAGCCTTCCTGCCGGTTATAGCGTTCTCTGTGCCTGCACAAATTGCTGACCAGCTCCCCTGTGCCTGTGCATCTCCTGCTACCTTGAGCTTGATTTCCTTTTGTGACCGTTTGACTTGACTTTGGACCCTGCCTGAACTCCTGTGCCCTCTGACCTATGCCTGTTTTTGGATTACTCGTGTATACAATCTGCTCTGACCTTTTGCCTGTCCCTCTGCTATACTGCTCGCATCTGAACCACAAGCTTTTGACTGTCTCTGGTTTTCGCCTCCAGTATTCCGGTTACTCTCTACCTGGCACTACAGTTTGTTCTGATAAGCTTCTACTACTATAGAGCTAAGTCCTGGGGGCATCCAAGTACCTCCGGACATACCAGTTCCATGGGAAAGGGGGCTGCTATTGGTGAAGATCTCTTCCAGTCTGGTTCTATAAGCTTATCGAACAGCCATGAGCCATAACATATACTTATATTTATATTAATTTTGACTTCTACTATTATTACCATCATTTTTTTTTCCATTTATACTGTTACTTATAACTTTATTGACATATATAGGTGCATGTGAATATGTGTATAATCAGTTCTTGAAGTTGACATGTTGGAAGCAGAAAAAATGTTGAAAATATAAGGATCTGAGCGACTTTGACAAAAGCCAAATTATAATGGCTAGATGACTGGGTCAGAGTATCTCCAAAATGGCAGGTTTTATGGCATATTCCCAGTATCCAGTGATTAGTACTTACCAAAACTGGTCAAAGGAAGGAGAACTGGTGAACCGCTGACAGGGTCATGGGTCCCCAAGGCACATTGATGCGTGTGGCTAGTGTAGGCTAGCCCGTCTGGTCCAAATCCACAGAAGAACTACTGTAGAACAAATTGCTGAAAAAGTTAATGCTCACTATGATAGAAAGGTGTTAGAACACATAGTGCATCGCATATTGCTGCATATGGAGGTGCATAGCCGTAGACCAGTCACAGTGCTGACCCCTGTCCACTGCTGAAAGCACTTACAATAGATATGAGAGCACCAGAACTGGACCATGGAGCAATGGAAGAAGGTTGCCTGGTCTGATGAATCACAGGTTTTTTTTTCATCATGTGGATGGCCGGGTGCGTGTTCAACGTTTACCTGGGGAAGAGATGGCACCAGGATGCACTATGGGAAGAAGCAGGACCGGATTGGGAACTGTTGCCCTGGTTAAAAGTCTGAATGTAGCCTCATGTAGGCGAACCCAAATAAATAGTAGACAGGGCCAAGTGTGCGCCCACTGTATGTACCTGAGTATGTGTATCCTGTTCTTGTTGCTTTCCCTACCTTTGGCTGCTGGTGTCTTTACCTCAGTTGCTGCTTGTCTGGATACTGGAATGTTGGGAGTCCTAGCTGGAAAAAAATGGGTACTTAAAATTTAGAAAACGCCAAACAGCAAATAGCATACACCTAATAGCACAAATTAATAGCACACACATTCAATATTTTTCCTCCCTCCAACTTCATGAACAAAAAAATAAAAAGGAACCCCGCGCTGGGCTGCACCACACCAAATAAACACAAATTGCAGCTGCAAAGCAGGGCCAATTGCTAGCCAATAATCAACAAAACCCCAGACAAAAAAAACCCAGCACTGAATAGTGATATCTAGGTGTGGCCTTAACTAGAAAAATCAAAGGAAACCATGGTTGGATACATAAACCCAGAGATAATAGTATATAAATAAATATATTTTTAATGTCTCAATAAATCTAATACATAGGCCTCATAAATTGGTAAATTGGTGATTGAAACCAAACATTTAAAAAACACTGAAACTAAAAGCTGTATAAATGAAATCACAAATGGTGTCTATAAACGGACTAAATTCATGAGTATGTCCATGTAACTAGTAAATATTTGGTAGTTCATATAAAGATATCATCACAACAAAATCCCTCCAATATATCCAGCAAATCGGCCCATAAGTTGAAAGATATATAGCAATTAAAGTAATGCTGGTATATTATTGGTATTCCACGTCCAAATCCGTATGTAATGTCAAAGGCAAAGGACTTGCATAGGAAATAAATTATATAGCTCACTTAATTCTCTCAGTGGTTCCAATGCTGCAGCTCCCAGGTTATGACTTCATCCAGGTGCTCTGTACACAACGAGAACGTTACCCAATAGCACAGCATGTTTCCTCACCGTCAGTGTTGTTCGTATTAGCAAAGGTGAGTAGGTCTTCACATGCAAAAAACTGTAGAGATTGCTTTCAGTATTGGTAGCAAGTTCCAATTAGCTCAATTAGGGCACATAAATACTGGAGGGAAAAAACTGGTACCAGTGTAAATATCCAATATCAGATAACTGAAACAGCAATCTTAGTGTAAAATAACTGATGCATTTCGTCTCTTGAACCCAGACTTTATCAAAAATAGAATGAGGTTCACTCTCTTATGACCTCCATTATATACAGCAAATCCATCCAGCTCTTGTCAATCAACCTCAATTACCAAGGAACAGCTGATATAAAATAATAAAAACAATCTATAACTCTGGTAATAACCAATATAAAGTGAGAAAAGAAAAGAACATATATAAACAAAGTCTAATATCAAAAAGTATCAATACTCCAACCTCAACATTAAAATAATAGTATTCACATTTGATAAAGAGATGTATTTGATAAATAGATCTATTTCCCTACAACCAGCCCCAACATTAAATCAATAGTATTCCATTTAATAAATACAACTATTTCCCAAACCGGTCCAGCAATAAAAAGCATTGAAGCTTAATAAATATAACCATTTCTCACAATCATCCCTGACATTAAATATTCACATTTAATAAATAGCCCTCATCCTCAATCTCAGCCCCACATTCAATGAATAGCCCCAAATCACCCTATAAGCCTCCCTATCCTCACCCCCATTGCATTGCCATAAACCCCCCTGCCCACACACACATTACATTTCCATAACACACACACTACATTGACATAAGGCCCCCCGCCCCCCTCACACTTCCAGTCGCGCTTCCTGCACTGCACACATGGCATGGCACCTGTCACATGGTGCACATCCCATAGGACATCTGATTATTATGGGATAAGACAAGGCTGTGCATGTGTGTGTGTGTGTGTGGGAGGGGGGGATAAGAAGGACTTGATACTAGAAGGAGGGTCCCTTCCCGGCACCAGCCACAAACCACAATGCTGCTCCCCTGCTGGTACCTCTGGACTCCCCCCCCCCTCCCCCCAGTACGTCCCTGTGTTGAACTGGTCCTGATTGTCCAAATTTTGCTGGTGCCCAGTGCTAAAAAAAACAAAAAACAAAAATGTAATGAACAAAAAATACATCAGGCGCCTATGGTGAGTCTCATTTGGCCATCGGCCTACCTGGAAAACCCCCTATGACCAATCTGTCCCTGGGAAGAAGACAAGCCAACAGTGACAGTGTGATGCTTTGGGCAATGTTCTTCTGGGAAACCTTGGGTCCTGACATTCATATGTCACTTTGACATGCACCACTTACTAAACATTGTGGCAGACCAAGTACATCCCTTCATGACAATGGTATTCACTGATGGTAGTGGCCTCTTTCGGCAGGATTGCCTTGACCTCCAAATTCCCCAAATCTCAATTTGATTGAGCATCTGTGGGACGTGCTGCAAAAACAAGTCAGATATATGGAGGCCCTACCTTGCAACTTAAAGGACTTAAAGGATTTGCTGCTAACGTCTTTTTCCCAGCTACCACAGGACACCTTCAGAGGTCTTGTGGAGTCCATGCCTCAATGGGTCAAAGCTGTTTTGGCAGCATGAGGGGGACCTTCACAATATTAGGCAGGTGGTTTTAATTAGAGATGGGCGGGCTCGGTTCCCCGAGAACCGAGCACACCCAAACTTTGGGTATCCGAGTATCGAGGCCGAACGTCATTGTGACGTCGTCGGATCTCGGGGCTCGGTTCTCGCGATACTTGAAGATTATAAATACACGCCTCCACAGCAATCCATCGCCATTTGACAGAGGGAGAGAGCAGAGGGAGAGAGCAGGGTGTAGTCAGAGGCTGATTAGAGCAGGGACAGAGAATACAATATTCTGAATCCAATTGTGCTAACAAAAATCGCTATAGAAGAGAAGTGCTTTTTGAGTGTCCCACATTATTTTGCCTAAACATTTCTGGCTGTCAAAATTACTATCTGTCAGCAGTATCTACCAAATAATTTTTAGCACTCCCCAGTGTTTTTGGGGTGTCCCCCATAATTGTGCATACATATTTCTGGCTGTCAAAATTACTATTTGTCAGCAATATCTACCAAATAATTTTTAGCACTCCACAGTGCTTTTGGGGTGTCCCCATAATTGTGCATAAATATTTCTGGCTGTCAAAATTACTATCTGTCAGCAGTATCTACCAAATAATTTTTAGCACTCCCCAGTGCTTTTGGGGTGTCCCCCATAATTGTGCATAAATATTTCTGGCTGTCAAAATTACTATCTGTCAGCAATATCTACCAAATAATTTTTAGCACTCCACAGTGCTTTGGGCTCAGAATGGATTCAAAGCAGTCCACATATGATCAGAATGAGCAACCAGGTTCTGTCACCAGTCCTGATGTTAGTGTTCCCAGTACGTCATCTGGGCAAGGCGATGTCAAACTACACAGTGTTTCGAAATCAGTCCAAAAAACCAAAACAAAAATTTTTTTTACTGTGTTGAAGCAAAAAAGAAGTGTTACTGAGCAAAAGTTAAGTGCAGATGAAAAAAAAATTGCCAACATGCCATTCTACACACGCAGTGGCAAAGAGAGAATGAGGCCTTCACCTTTGGCTATTAGTGGCAGATCCCAAAAAGTTACTGAGCCTACAATTGGTGCACAACTACTGTTACGCGTCAAAGCCGAGCTGCAAGATAACAGTAAGGCATTAGATGATAATGTTTGCTCTGATTCAGAAATGACACCAATCCCTGTGGAGAGTCCAGTGTCAGACTGGAGCATGAAGGGCCCACCGGGGGACTGCAATGCTAGGGGCCCACCATAGCGGGTGTGGCCAGCCATCATAGAGGCGGGACCAGACACTAGAGGGGGAGTGGTGAGCCTGCGAAGGAGAGCTAGCACCATAGTGTAGTATATAAAGAATGCAGTGTGTATATAAAGAGCACACAGTCTTGACTTGCCCCTTAGATTGGGCAGAACAGTCACCATGTAGTTATACTTTAGCACAGGTCATAAAGCAAACCACCAATTCTTTGCAACCAGAACATTTCATTGTAGAAATTGATGCTATTATTATTAGGGAATGATAGTTATGCTTTAATAAACAACTTCAAAAAACAATATTGTATTTTTCCCATTTGCAGGATCCAACGTGTAATAATAACAGGCTTACCGTCATGAGGTGAACATTTTGAAACTATAACTGTTCCATTCTAGGAGCAGTTTCATAGAGTGTTAAAAGCGCAGAGTCTTGTAGCCACCCTCCTAATAGGAAAGACAGCCTTTTGGAAAAGTGGTTGCAGACTGGAAACAGGGACATGAGGACCAAGCATTGAGAGTTATTTTATTTTATGTTCAAATAAACGTCTTCTGTGTTATGATATCACCTTTTATTGTACTTACGCATGTGCGTATACCGCAGTCTGTTCTCTGCGTCTACGTACGGCAAGTACTGTTTAGGCACAGCGTACTTACAACCGGATTCAAATCGATGAGTATCTTGAGATACGCTTGTACTTGAATATGGCCGGAACTACAGTAAAGACGCATTCTCTTTTTTAAAAAAATGCATCTTAAATTCGGACATAATTCTGGCCCTTTATGTATAACAATACTGCCACAACCTTAAAATACTTTTGTCCAATGAAAGTTATACTGTCACCGCACGGTTTTTAGGTGTGGCAGCCCCTAAAGTTTCAGATGATAGCTCTTAAACCAGAAACATCATTGCCATTATTGTCGGGGTACTTTATAGTGAGAGTATGCAGGAGGTGTGCAGTGACTTACTGTGGTTAAGTGTGAAGGAGCGTTATAAACTGCTGAGATGTTTTGAAAAATGGACATATAAACACAATATGTTGATGATGACAAGTTAAATGTCACAAATAAAGCATAGTACAGAACATCCAAGATTTATATTATTAGGACACACAGGTGAATGAGGTGGGAGTGGATAAGAGGAGTAGAGAGCCCTACTATTTTTTTTCATCATCTGGTGATATCCTGGGCAAAGACTCCTAGTGCCCGTGACAGGGCACTGGGAGTCTTTGCCCAGGATATTACCAGATGATGATCTTACCAGAGTAGTGTGGGTTACACAGTGGTCCTCTGGTAGCAGGGTGACTAGCGGAACATATGACTCAGCAGATGGTGAGAGGATGCAAGTAGAAAAGTCAATGACTAGCAGCAATCTGGTTAATGATTAGGTAGATATGAACACGAGAATCTTGATGGACGTGAAGAAGTGCAGGAAGGTAACAGGGAAGTCAGTGGTCTGCGTTTAGCAAGTTGTACCACTGCTTAATAGGTGAGGAGGTGTACAAGTGTTGATGAGTGGAAACATAGAATGTAGACACTGAGAGCACAAGGAACTTGATCCCAAACAATATGCACAAGTCTATGTTGGTGTGGCAGGCGCTGCTTGACAGAGACAAATTCACTACTGGAATCCAGGCTAATAGTAGAAGGTCAATTAGCATGTGTATCTCACGACTGAACAAAGAGGTAAACTTCCCAGCAGATATGCGGAGTAATAACACAGTCTCAGGGAGATAGAGGATTCCGTAGGTAAGTGGAGAACAGTCCAAGCGGATATGCAGTAAACGAATACAGTCAATAGAAAGTAAGCATACCGCGGTTCAGTTGAGCAGGCTGTCCATGAGAGGATAGAGGAACAGCTGAGCGGCTGCACGCCAGCACGAGTAAAGAAACCACAGGTGAGTGGTAGCGGTAATCAGGGTTCGGGTCAGCACACAGGCAGAGAACTTGACACGGGTAGAACAACGATGAGCAATGCAGGAATCACTGGAGATAGCGAACACGAGTAGAACACTGGAGGTAATAGCGGACTGGAAGCCGCAAATGATTAGAGCAGGAATCAGCAGGGAACTGAAGACATAGTAGAACACGGGAGACTTGTAGCGGTCTGGAAACCGGCAGGAATCAGCAGGGAACTGAAGACATAGTAGAACACAGGAGACTTGAAGCGGTCTGGAAACCGGCAATGAGTTGAGCAGGAATCAGCAGGAAGCTGAAGACACGGAGAAGTACACAGGAACACCTTCAGACTCACAGGGAATAAGACTCCAAGATCAGGCAACGAGGTAATGGACACAGGTGCTTTAAATAGGGATCATTGCCTAATCAACCAATTAACTAAAAGCAAAGGTCAGAAGAGTTCTTAGGAACTGCGCATGCGCAGACCATCAGTGTGGCGGGCGCCCACGGTTCAGGATAGGTGCTGGCAGGAATACTGGAGAGCCACGCACCAGTGAAGACGCACTCACGGTCCGGTGAGTGACAGTACCCCCCTTTTTAAAGGTGGGCACAGAACACATGGAGCCGGGTTTGCCCGGATACTTAGAATAAAATTTTCTTAGAAGAGCTGGGGCGTTGAGATCTTCTACCCGAATCTTCTTCGGGACCAAAGCCCTTCCAATGAACAAGGAAACGAAGAACTCCTCGCAAAATTTTTGCATCTAATATATGAGTGATCTCAAACTCCTCCTCTTGATGAACTTGAACTGGCTGAGGTGCTGAAGGAGGAACAGAGAAACGGTTGATGATAAGAGGCTTGAGTAATGACACATGGAAGGCGTTGGAAATACGAAGGTTCTTAGGTAGTAGAAGTTTGAAACAAACAGGATTTATCACTTGAGTGATCCTATATGGACCAATAAAACGAGGAGCGAACTTCATAGATGGAACCTTCAAACGAATATTTTTGGTTGATAGCCATACACGATCTCCAATTTTAAGTGGTGGAATAGCCTGTCTCTTTATCTGCAAAGGACTTATATCTGGAAGATGTCTTCTTTAAACAGGTTTTAACCTGAGACCAAATATTTTTGAGGGTCTGACAAACAGTCTCTACCGCAGGAACTTGGGTGGGAGGGAGGGCAGGAAATTCCGGGAAAGACGGATGGTGACCGTAAACCACAAAGAATGGACTTCTTGAAGATGACTCATGATACATGTTGTTATGAGCGAATTCAGCCCATGGGAACAAATCTACCCAGTTGTCTTGGTTGGCTGAGGAGTACATCCTTATGAAAGTCTCGAGATCTTGATTGACTCTCTCAGTCTGTCCGTTTGATTGAGGATGGTAGGAAGATGAGAGTGATAATCGAATACCCAAGGTCTTACAAAGGGCTCGCCAGAATCTGGAGATGAATTGCACTCCTCTATCTGAAACAATCTCAGAAGGACATCCATGAATTCGAAAAATCTCTTTGGTGAAATGATCAGCCAGAGTAGATGAAGAAGGTAAACCGGTCAAAGGAACGAAATGTGCCATTTTCGAAAATCTATCCACCACTACCCAAATGGTATTACACTTTTTACTAGGAGGAAGATCTGTAACAAAGTCCATACTAATATGGGTCCAAGGCTTGGAAGGAATGGGTAGTGGTTGAAGTAAACTCGCTGGTGTTCTGCGGGGAGTTTTAAACTGGGAACATAACTCACAGGCAGCCACAAAGTCTTTGACATCTCTCCTCATAGAGGGCCAACAGTAGCTTCGAGAAAGGATTTCGAAAGTCTTGCGTTCACCAGAATGTCCAGAAAAATGTGAAGAATGAAACCAAGACAAAATTCTCTTCCTAAGAGATGGAGGCACGAGAGTTCTCCCAAATGGTAGCACCTTGGTGGATGAAGCAGCCAGAGAAACACATTTGGGATCTAATATAGAATGGTTAGGACCATCTTCAACGTCTGAGGACGTCACGAATGCCCGGGACAGGGCGTCTGCTTTTTTATTTTTTGCAGCTGGTTTGAAGGTTATAATAAGTTCAAACCGAGAAAAGAAAAGAGACCGTCTTGCTTGACGAGGATTCAAACATTGAGCTGACTGTAGATATGACAAATTTTTATGGTCTGTAAAAATTGTTACAGGATGACGAGCTCCCTCCAGCAAATATCTCCACTCCTCTAATGCTGCTTTTATGGCCAGCAACTCCTTGTCCCCGATGGTATAATTCTTCTCCGCGGGTAGAAGACCCCGGGAATAAAAGGCACAAGGATGGAATTTTTGTTGCTCCGATCTTTGGGATAAAATGGCTCCTAAGCCAACATTAGAGGCGTCTACCTCTAGGAAGAAGGGAAGCGTCACATCAGGCTGTCGAAGAACAGGAGCGGAGGAAAAGGACTCTTTGAGACACTGGAAAGCTTGAAGGGCCTCGGAGGACCATTGTTTAGTGTTGGCCCCCTTGCGAGTTAGGGCCACTATAGGAGTTGCAATAGACGAAAAATCTTGAATGAAGCGTCTGTAATAATTTGCAAAACCTAAAAAACGTTGGATTGCACGAAGAGTAGTTGGCTGGGGCCAATGTAATACAGCATTCACCTTTTCTGGATCCATCTGAAGGCCAACTCCGGAGACAATATATCCCAGAAATGGAATCTGGGGCAACTCGAATGAACATTTTTCTAATTTGCAAAATAAAGAATTTCTTCGGAGTCTGGAAAGGACCTCTGCCACGTGTTGATGCTGAGAGGGCAGATCCTGAGAAAAAATTAATATGTCGTCCAGATAGACGATGACACAAACATATAACAGGTCCCGGAAGATCTCATTCACGAAACCCTGGAAGACAGCGGGAGCGTTACACAACCCGAAGGCCATAACTAAGTACTCATAATGCCCATCTCTGGTGTTGAAAGCGGTCTTCCATTCGTCTCCGGACCTGATCCGAATTAAATTATAGGCACCTCGAAGATCCAGCTTGGTAAAGATCCGGGCTCCCTTGATACGATCGAAGAGCTCAGTAATTAACGGAATGGGATACCGATTTTTGATGGTAATGGCATTGAGTCTACGAAAATCTATACAGGGATGTAATGACGCATCCTTCTTTTTCATGAAGAAGAATCCCGCTCCAGCGGGAGAGGAAGAAGGTCGAATAAATCCTCGCTGGAGGTTCTCCTTAATGTACTCAGATGTAGCTTGAGTCTCAGGTAAAGAAAGTGGATACACACGGCCCTTGGAGGAGTCTTGCCTGGTTGTAGATCAATCGGACAGTCCCAAGAACGATGAGGAGGGAGGCATTCAGACTGAAGCTTATCGAATACATCGACAAAGGAAGCATACTGTGGAGGAAGACCCGGTGGACACGATGAAATGGAGGATTGCTGTATCTTGAGTGGAACAACTTGAGAAAGGCAACGATGATGACATTCAGACCCCCAGGACGTGACTTGAGGAGTGTTCCAGTCAATTTGAGTGGTATGAAGTTGAAGCCATGGAAGGCCTAGTACGATAGGACTGGTAGTAACAGGAAGAATTAGAAATGAAATTTTTTCCTGGTGTAAGGCTCCAATTTGAAGAGTCAATGGAGGCGTACTCTGAGTAATGAGACCATTAATTATACATGATCCATCGATAGCAGTAATGGTAATGGGTACCTTTAAAGAAATCACTGGTAGGGACCATTGGTTCACTAGGGAACTAGAGATAAAATTTCCTGCAGCTCCAGAATCTATAAGTGCTTGAGTGTCAAAGGATTTGGTAGCAAAGGAAATGGTAACATCAAAAGCATAAACTTTCACTTTCGTGGAACATGGAGAGGACTCCAGGGTCCCTAACTTTACCTCTCCAGAACTGGTTAAGGCCTGGCATTTCCCGACTTCCTAGGACATGAGTTGAGCATGTGAGTAGAATCAGCACAATAGATACAGAGTCTATTTTTTACTCTTTGTTCCTTCTCCTCTGATGTTAATTTGGAGCGACCTACCTCCATAGGTATTACTGGAGATAGAGCATGACGAACTTGAGGTCCTGAGCGAAGAGGGGCTTCATAGGAAGTTACTTTCTCGGAATCTCTCTCACGAAATCTCATGTCTACACGATGGCAAAGAGAAATCAACTCATCCAAGGAGGAGGGTAGTTCTTGTGAGGTCAGTGCGTCTTTAATCTTATCAGAAAGCCCCTGCCAGAAGGCGGGAATCAAGGCTTCAGTGTTCCACTGAAGTTCCGAGGCAAGTATCCGAAATTGAATGACATACTGAGCTACGGTGCGAGATCCTTGGCGTAGTCGGAGGATGCTGGAAGCTGCAGAGATAACACGACCAGGTTCGTCAAACACACTTCGAAACGTGGAAATAAAACTTGGCACTATCTTGCAACAAAGGGTCATTTCTCTCCCACAGAGGGGAAGCCCATGCGAGAGCCTGTCCGGAAAACAAAGAGATGAGATAGGCCACTCTGGAACGATGAGTAGAGAAGTTATGAGGTTGAAGTTCAAAATGAACGGAGCATTGATTAAGAAAGCCCCTACAGGTTTTGGGATCTCCATCATATTTAGAAGGAGTAGGCAGGTGTAGCGTGGAAGCGATGGACACCTGGGATGGCACTGGGGAAGGAAATGGAGATACTGGAAGCTCAACGGTTGCTGCTACATTTTGCACAGGGGTTCCTTGAGAGGCTAAAGCCTGACAAAATTGCAACAACTGTTGTTGGCGAACATCTTGTTGTTCGATTCGGGTGACCAGATACTGCAGCATCTCTTTAGCTGTTGGTTCCGATCCTGGGTCTGTCATGGCCTGATCTTACTGTCACGGGTACTAGGAGTCTTTGCCCAGGATATCACCAGATGATTTTCTTACCAGAGTAGTGTGGGTTACACAGTGGTCCTCTGGTAGCAGGGTGACTAGCGGAACATATGACTCAGCAGATGGTGATAGGATGCAAGTAGAAAAGTCAATGACTGGCAGCAATCTGGTTAATGATTAGGTAGATATGAACACAAGAATCTTGATGGACGTGAAGAAGTGCAGGAAGGTAACAGGGAAGTCAGTGGTCTGCGTACAGCAAGCTGTACCACTGCTTATGGTGAAGAGACTTGTCCAGGTGCAGGTAGGTAGCGGGGAAGTCAGTGGTCTGCGTATAGCAAAATGTACCACTGCTTATCGTGAGAGGACTTGTCCAGGTGCAGGTAGGTAGCGGAGAAGTCAGTGGTCTGCGTATAGCAAGTTGTACTACTGCTTATGGTGAGAAGACTTGTCCAGGTGCAGGTAGGTAGCAGGGAAGTCAGTGGTCTGCGTATAGCAAGTTGTACCACTGCTTAATAGGTGAGGAGGTGTACAAGTGTTGATGAGTGGAAACATAGAATGTAGACACTGAGAGCACAAGGAACTTGATCCCAAACAATATGCACAAGTCTATGTTGGTGTGGCAGGCGCTGCTTGACAGAGACGAATTCACTACTGGAATCCAGGCTAATAGTAGAAGGTCAATTAGCATGTGTATCTCACGACTGAACAAATAGGTAAACTTCCCAGCAGATATGCGGAGTAATAACACAGTCTCAGGGAGATAGAGGATTCCGTAGGTAAGTGGAGAACAGTCCAAGCGGATATGCAGTAAACGAATACAGTCAATAGAAAGTAAGCATACTGCGGTTCAGTTGAGCAGGCTGTCCATGAGAGGATAGAGGAACAGCTGAGCGGCTGCACGCCAGCACGAGTAAAGAAACCACAGGTGAGTGGTAGCGGTAATCAGGGTCCGGGTCAGCACACAGGCAGAGAACTTGACACGGGTAGAACAACGATGAGCAATGCAGGAATCACTGGAGATAGCGAACACGAGTAGAACACTGGAGGTAATAGCGGACTGGAAGCCGCAAATGATTAGAGCAGGAGTCAGCAGGGAACTGAAGACATAGTAGAACACGGGAGACTTGTAGCGGTCTGAAAACCGGCATGAATCAGCAGGAAACTGAAGACATAGTAGAACACAGGAGACTTGAAGCGGTCTGGAAACCGGCAATGAGTTGAGCAGCAATCAGCAGGAAGCTGAAGACACGGAGAAGTACACAGGAACACCTTCAGACTTACAGGGAATGAGACTCCAAGATCAGGCAACGAGGTAATGGACACAGGTGCTTTAAATAGGGAGCGTTGCCTGATCAACCAATTAACTAAAAGCAAAGGTCAGAAGAGTTCTTAGGAACTGCGCATGCGCAGACCATCAGGATGGCGGGCGGCCACGGTTCAGGATAGGTGCTGGCAGGAATACTGGAGAGCCACGCACCAGTGAAGAGGCACTCACGGTCCGGTGAGTGACACTATTGAGAGTTTTTGTAATAAAATAAAATTGAAATTTACCTGCATCTGTGTTGTGATGATGGTTCAGGGGCAAACGCATTATTTTTAAAGGGGGGGTTTCCAAAGAGTTGAATGAAAAACAATAAAAATAACTAAAAATAAAAATTATATATATATATATATATATATATATATATATATATATAAAATCAGTTGTTGTTGGGTTTCTGGGTGAAGCCAGATACTGTATATTTCTGGTAAGTCTGCAGGGTTGAGATGCAGAGCTGTGTGATTATGTGTATATATATATATATATATATACATATATATATATATATATATATATGTATATATATATATATATATATATATATATATATATATATATATATAAAATCACACAGCTCTGCATCTCAAACACTATACAAGAATGCTTCTTGTGGGGAGTATCTGAGACCTATGTACCGATCTGTGTATATATATTTATATATATTTTGCCATATATGCAAGCCCTCACCGTTCTCCAGGCCAGCCAGCGATGTAATGTCTGAGACCCAGCCGAAAGGGTGTTTAGTTCTCCAGAGCCCTGTTTTACACATGGATGATTTGTAGATTCTGTGCGATCCAGCATCTGGCTCACATCATGTCACCCCCACGTCAAAGCGGAGAAACAGATACTATTTATTGCTGGTGATAAGGGAACGCGTGCATGCAACGGAGTTGCAGTTCATTACCAGGATCGTTACACATAGGGTCACTGTAGGTCACATTAACAAAACAAAACCACAGATATTTTCTGCTGGTCCCCCTTGCACGATGATCTTGTTCTCTGACTTTCTGTGTAAAAGCAGCCATGTTTGGTAAGCTCCGCCCTAACAACGGAGGGGGCAGAGCTTCAACCGAGCGGGGCCTACCGGGGGTTAGTGCGGCTGTCCGGCAGGCCAGTCCGAGGCTGGGAGAGTCCATCCAACAGTGGGATGTCTAATCATGAGCATTCTGCTGATGTGTGCCTTAATAGCCCGAGTGTAGCCGGTGATACACAAATTGAGGATGCTACTTTGGAATTAGAAGAGGATGAGGGGGAGATTTGTGTAGGCGACGAGGGTGCTAATGAGGATGTTGATGAAGTTGTTTGTATAAGTCCTGCACCAGTGGCAGCAGTTCTGGCACGTGACAAGAAAAAGGCCATTGTCATGCCTGGGCATAAAACAAAAAAATCCAATTCTTATGTGTGGAATTATTTCTACCCAAATCCATATAACAATTGTATAGCCATTTGTAGTGTATGTCAAGCCACAGTCAGTCGAGGGAGGGACCTTAACCATCTTGGAACCTCGTCTATGTTACGCCATTTAACAAAAGTGCATAGCAAAGTGTTGGGAAAAGCTGAAAGTTCTTCCTAAAAAATTACAAGCACTCCACCATCAGCTAAGACCCTCCGCTCACTGACATCCCGACGGCTACAAAATACACCCACCACACCATCCTCGTCAATATCCTCAGTACCGCTCGGAGTTAGCCCGGCATCCCACTTATTAAGGTTGGATGACTCCTGCACTATTATTGATTCCTCTAAAGAAAGCGTTAGTCCCACTGCTGATGCTGCTGTTGCTGCTGCTGGGGGTGAAATCGTCAGCCAAGAGGCAGGTCAAGAAAATGAGCAGTCCTACATTTCAGCAATTAACTGTGAAACAATCATTTGCTAGGGGAACCAAATATGACAGCAGTCACCCAGTCGCCAAGCGAATCACAGACGCCATGGCTGCCATTTTAGTGCTAGATCTGCGTCCAATCTCCACAATAAATGCAGCTGGTTTTTCACAGTTAATTGAGGTTTTATGTCCACGTTACAGAATTCCATCGCGACACCATTTCTCCCGTAAAATAATTCCACAACTATACCAAAAAGTATGTAAAAATGTAGAGATTGCGCTGAACAATGCCATTCTGCCCACTGTCCACTTAACCACAGATATGTGGACAAGTGAAAGTGGGCAAACCAAAGACTATATGACTGTGACAGCCCACTGGGTTGGTCATTCACCTTCACCAGCAGGAACAGCAGCAGCATGTACACCACTACGTAACATTTGTCACAGGCAAGCCATTCTTTGTATCACCGGCTTCACTAACAGGCATACAGCTGACAATTTGTTACGCAAACTGAGAGATGTGATTGATACATGGCTTATATCACTTGGATTCTCCCCAGGGTATGTCATTTCTGATAACGCCAACAATATAGTGCGAGCATTACAGCTGGGTGATTTCCAACACATTCCCTGTTTTGCTCACATCATCAACTTGGTGGTGCAGAGCTTCCTACGAAATAGCCGTGAGGTGCAGGAGATGCTTTCGGTGTAAAATTTCAGGCCATTTCAGGCATTTAGCCACAGCATGTGTCACGGGCACTAGGAGTCTTTACCCAGGGATCACCAGGTGGTAAGCTTACCAGAGCAATATAGATGGTAATAGTGTACTCTGGTAGCAGGGTGATCACGGAACAGGCAATAGTAGATGATGAGATGCTCAGGAAAGTCTATGACTAGCAGCACTGGTAATATGGAGGTGATAATACACGAGGAACTGTATGGACAAGGGCAAGTGGAGGTAGTCAGTGGTCTGCGTTAGCAAGTTGTACCACTGCTATAGTGAGGAGGAATGTCCAACAGAAACGAGGAGGTGATGAGAGTCAGCGGTCTGCGGATAGCAAGTGGTACCGCTGTCTGAGTGAAGGAATGGAATCCAAGTGGAGGTATCCGGAAAGTCAGTGGTCTGCGGTAGCAAGTTGTACCACTGCTATGTGAGACCGCTGACTCTCATCACCTCCTCGTTTCTGTTGGACATTCCTCCTCACTATAGCAGTGGTACAACTTGCTAACGCAGACCACTGACTACCTCCACTTGCCCTTGTCCATACAGTTCCTCGTGTATTATCACCTCCATATTACCAGTGCTGCTAGTCATAGACTTTCCTGAGCATCTCATCATCTACTATTGCCTGTTCCGTGATCACCCTGCTACCAGAGTACACTATTACCATCTATATTGCTCTGGTAAGCTTACCACCTGGTGATCCCTGGGTAAAGACTCCTAGTGCCCGTGACAGCATGTAGGAGATTACAGCAGCTCCAAGAGCAGTTTAACTTGCTCTGCCACCAACTTAAGCAAGAGGTGGTAACTAGGTGGAAATCCATCCTGTACATGCTTCAGAGGATGGAGGAACAGCGCAAAGCCATCCAAGCATATTGCACAAGCCATGACATTGGGAAAGGAGGGGGGATGTATTTCACTCTTGCACAGTGGGGAATCCTTTCAGTGCTGTGCAAGGTGCTGAAACCATTTGAAGTTGTGACGTGTGAGGTGAGTGCAGACTCTGCTAGTTTGAGCCAAGTCATTCCTTTAATTAGACTATTGGAAAAGCAGCTTGAGAAAATGAAGGAGGAGTTGAAAGCAAGCAATTCAGCAAAGTATGTTGGCCTTGTCGATCAAGTACTTAATTCGCTTCACAATGATCCTCGAGTTATTAAGATCTTAAACTCGGATCAGTATGTTTTGGCCACTGTGCTTGATCCAAGGTTTAAGACCTACATTGAGTCTTTACTTGTAAATGAGCGAGATGTAAACTTTTGCAAGGAGCTATTGCTCAGCAAGTTGGCCGCTGAACTGTTCCTCGGCTTGACGACGTGTCCTCCTTCACTTTCTCAAGCTGCTGCTGCTCGTAAAAAATTAAATTTCCCAAAAAATAGCAGGGAAGACGCAGGGGGCAGACCAGAACAATTTAACATCTGGGCTGGTTTGAAGGATTTTTCAAAAAAATGTGTCACTCTGCCCATAACTCCATCCAACACGAGTATAAACATGCAAAGGATGGTGGAGGATTAATTTCAAGAGGTAGTTGATATGAAAATGTCAGACAGTCCCTTTCCTTACTGGGAAGAAAAGCAGGCCATTTGGAAACCCATGTACAAACTTGCTTTGCAATAATTAAGCTGCCCACCCTCCAGTGTGTACTCTGAACGAGTGCTCAGCACAGCAGGGAACTTAGTCAGTGATCGCCGTAGAAGGTTACTTCCTAAAAATGTGGAGAAAATTATGTTTATAAAAATGAACTACATTTTCCATGAGGAAGGCCTTCACCATCCAAGACATCCAAGCACTGACGGTTCTCTAATGGCGGATTCAAGCGGCGATGAATTGATAGTCTGTGATGACGTACACACTGATGAGGGTGAGGATGAAGCTGAAGATGATGACGATAATATTGTTTTAAAACTTTCTATGTAAGTGTAGGGTGCAATCTACCCCCAAAGAGGAAAGGGACTTGTGGCATTTGCATATCACATACCGTCTTGAAAAGCTGCTGTTTGGGAAATTTCTCCTTAAGGGTAGGGTGTCATAGACAGAGTGACCCTAAACTGGTTTTGTCCATTTCTCTTAATATTGTACAGTCTGTAACTGCTGAATTTTTTTGTATTTTCGACAAGTGGAGGGGGGCCTAGAGAGCCAGAAACCAAACTGGCCTTGTCCATTTCAATTAATATTGTACAGTCTATTACGGCTGAATTTTTTTGTATTTTCGACAAGTGGAGGGGGGCCTAGAGAGCCAGAAACCAAACTGGCTTTGTCCATTTCAATTAATATTGTACAGTCTATAACGGCTGAATTTTTTTGTATTTTAGACAAGTGGAGGGGGGCCTAGAGAGCCAGAAACCAAACTGGCTTTGTCCATTTCAATTAATATTGTACAGTCTATAATGGCTGAATTTTTTTGTATTTTCGACAAGTGGAGGGGGGCCTAGAGAGCCAGAAACCAAACTGGCTTTGTCCATTTCAATTAATATTGTACAGTCTATAACGGCTGAATTTTTGGGTTTTTTCAACAAGTGTAGGGGGGCCTATAGAGACAGAAAGCAAACTGCCTTTTTCCATTTATTTACATATTTAACTATAAGTGTAGGGTGTAATATACATCCAAAGATGATGGCTGCATTGCCAATATGCATAGATGGAGAGGAAGACAATCTGTTTTGTGTGTAAAATAAATGAAGGCCTACCTTATAGGAATTAAACAGTTTTTTTGATAATTTATTAGCTTTACAATTAGATTACTTATCTATGAAACAGGTGGAGCACTAAATTGGGTTATTTTAGGCCCAAAAACATTGATTTTCCAACAAAATAGCAAAATAAAACCAAACAAAACCAAAACCAAAACACACAATGGCGGTTTTGCAAAACCAAAACCAAAACACGACGGTAATCCAGATCCAAAACCGAATACAAAACGAAAACACGGCGGTCAGTGGCCATCTCTAGTTTTAATGTGGCTGATGGAAATTATTGATTTGAAGTGTTTCAATCATTTCAGTTGCCAGATGTGTATAAAATCAAGCACCTAGCCATGCAGACTTCATTTGCAAATATTTGTGCTGCAAAATGGGTCGTTCTGAAGAGCTCAATGACTTCAAGCGTAGAACTGTGATAGGATGACACCTTTGCAATGAGATGGTTTGTGAAATTTCATCCCTGCTGGATATTCAACGGTCAACTGTAAGTGATATTATTAGCAAGTAGAAGCATTTAGGAACAACAGGAACTCAGCCACAAATCGAAAGACCACGTAACATCCCAGAGCGGAGTCAACGACTGCTAAGGCGCATGGTGTTTATAACTTGCCAATGCTCTTCTGACTCCGTAGCTGAAGAGTTCAGAACTTCCACTGGCATTAATGTAAGCAGAAAAACTGTGCAGCGGGATCTTAATGTAATAGGTTTCCACGGCCAAGCAGCTGCATGAAAGCCTCGCATTACCAAGACTAATGCCAAGTGTTAACAGAATGGTGTAAAGCACACCGACACTTGACTGTGGAGCAGTGGAAATATGTTCTGTGGAGGGACGAATCACGCTTCTGTTTGGCAGTCAGATGGGCGAGTCTGGGTTTGGCAGTTGCTGGGAGAACATTACCTTCCTGACTGCATTATGCCAACTGTGAAGATTGGTGAAGGAGGGATCATAATATGGGACTGTTTTTCATGGTTTGGGCGAGGCCCCTTATCTCCAGTGAATGGCAATCTTAATGCTTCAGCATACCAAGTCATTTTGTACAATGCTAAGCTTTCAACTTTATGACAACAGTTTGGGGAAGGTCCTTTTCAATTTCAACATGACTGTGCCCCAGTGCCAAAAGCAAGGACTACAAAGACATGGTTTGATGAGTTTGGTGTACAATCATGGACAAAAGTTTTGAGAATGACACAAGTATTATTCTTTACAAAGTTTGTTGCTTCAGTGTTTTTAGAACTTTTTGTCATATGTTGCTATGGTATACTGAAGAAAAATTACAAGCAATTCATAAGTGTCAAATGCTTTTATTGACAATTACATTAAGTTTATGCAAAGAGTCAATATTTGTCTAATTAGTGCTTGGAGTTTGTCAGAATTTGTGTTCGTCCACCTTCTTCTTGAGGATTGACCACGAGTTCTCAATGGGATTAAGGTCTGGGGAGTTTTCTGGCCATGGACCCAAAATTTCGATGTTTTGATCCTTAAGCCACTTGAGCCACTTAGTTATCACTTTTGCCTTATGGCAAGGTGCTCCATCATGCTGGAAAAGGCATTGGTCGTCACCAAACTGTTCTTGGATGGTTGGAAGAAGTTGCTCATGAAGGATGTTTTGATACCATTCTTTATTCATAGCTGTGTTCTTAGGCAAAATTGTGAGTGAGCCCACTCCTATCAGTGCAGAGCTTGCTCAGGAATGGCAGCAGTCAGGTGAGCCCACTCCCTTAGCTGTGAAGCAACCGCACACATGAATGGTCTCTGGATGCTTTCCTGTTGGCATGACACAGGACTGATGATAGTGCTCACCTTTCCTTCTCCGGACAAGCATTTTTAAAGATGACCCAAACAATCTGAAAGGGGATTCACTAGAGAAAATGACTTTACACCAGCAGTCCAATCCCTGTGCCTTTTGCAGAATATCAGTCTGTCCCTCTGCAGAGAAGTGGCTTTCTTGACACCAGGCCATCCTCCAAAAGTCTTCGCTTTACTGTGCGTGCAGATGCACTCACACCTGCCTGCTGCCATTCCTAAGCAAGCTCTGCACTGGTGGTGCCCCGATCCCGCAGCTGTTTTAACTTTAGGAGACCTTCCTGGCGCTAGCTGGACGTTCTTTGGCACCCTGAAGCCTTCATCACAACTATTGAACCTCTCTCCTTTAAGTTCTTGATGATCTGATACATGGTTGATTTAGGTGCAATCTTACTGGAAGCAATATCCTTGCCTGTGAGGCCCTTTTTGTGCAAAGCAATGATGACTGCACATGTTTCCTTGCAGATAACCATGGTTAAAAGAGGAAGAACAATGATTTCAAGCACCACCCTGCTTTTAAAGCTTCCAGTCTGTTATTCTAACTCAATCAGCATGAAAGAGTGACCTCCAGCCTTGTCCTTGTCAACACTCTCACCTGTGTTAACGAGAGAATCATTGACCCTGATGTCAGCTGGTCCTTTTGTGGCAGGGCTGAAATGCAGTGGAAATGTTGTTTTTGGGATAAAGTTCATTGTTCAAAGAGGAACTATGAAATTATTGGCAATTCATCTGATCACTCTTCATGACATTCTGGAGTATATGCAAATTGCCATCATAACAACTGAGGAAGCAGACTTTGTGAAAAATAATTTTTGTGTCATTTTCAAAACTTTCGGCCATTACTGTAGAAGAACTTGACTG